>NW_027181930.1:0-7500 GCF_029961685.1 Aristolochia californica | reverse complement strand
ATGGGTCCTTTGCTCCCATCCCAAGTTTCAAACCACTGCGTTCTTTCCCTTATGATGATGCTTTTGAAGAATTGAATCCATTGATTCATAATATTCGACCCCCATGCAGACTCCTCCGAAGCAAGAAGAAAGAAGGAATTAATTGATTTCCTGGATGCCACAATATTATTTCTACGGATGAGACATCCTTTCTATACCACTTGAACCTTACTTCAGAAAAAGAAAAAAAAAATTCAAAGTGCTTAATGTTCCCCGAAGAAACCAGAAATCTTTAATTTTTTTGTATATAAAAAAATCATTATTTTTAATATCTCATCACGGCGAAAACCCCCCCCCCCCCCCCCTTTTTTTTTTTCATTTAGAAATTCTTCGGTTCGTTCCAATACACCTGGACAAGAAAATAGTAATCTTTAACGAACTAAATCAGGAATCATTATTATTTCCACACAAGAAAAGGAATTTTCTACCTTTCTCTTGTGTGGAAAATTAGGAAGACGAGTAACCCCTCCTAGAATCATTTGTCCCTTTCATTTATACCTTGCCTTATATTTTCCTTCTACTTAAATGCTAAATGCTATATTATCCATTAGAATTCGATTCTATTAGGTACAATAGAATAAAATAATATTGATGCATTGCAGAGCATTTACAACCCGGCAATAGGAGGCCTAGCATAGTCACAACACTCCAATCTTGATCGAAAAAAGATATATCTAGTTTTACTAGTAACTAGACTCGCGAGCGTATACAAGGAATTACCAACATCTCTCAGAAAAAGAGTGTAAACAAAATAAGCAAAAAGAAAAAGGGCCTTTCTCTTTTTTTTGGATCATACATAATTGCAATTGCATCGATTAATCAAAATTCGACTCTTTTTACCAACTTGATGAATCCGGGAATCTAGAAATTCATTTCAGACAATTGAACCTTCTCAAACTGTTTCTTTTTAAGAACCAAAAAGATTTGTGCCAGAGTAACAGATGCCAAGAAGAACAACAAACCTTGGACACGTAATGGATCTTGAAGTACTATTTCTGCATCTCCCTGACCAAACCCCCCCACATTAGGATTACTTGTTAATGGTTGATCAAGCTTGATGGATTCACCCTCCGAAACAAGAAGTTCTGGTCCTGGAGGTATAATATCAACCACTTGATGTCCGTCCAACGCATCAACTAGGGTTATTTCATATCCCCCTTTTTCTTTACGTACTATTCTGTTTACTATACCCGCTGCTGTGGCATTATAGACTGTATTATTACTCTTGCTCCCGTCGGGATAAATCTGACCCCTTCCTCTGTTCCCACCTATGTATATGGGATACTTTAAGAAGTGAACGTCTTTTTTAGTAGCAGGGTCCGGGGACAAAATGGGAAAGACAATTTCACTATATTTCTGACCAGGAACGGGACCTATCACAAGAATATTTCTTTTATTGGGGCGATAGCTCTGAAAAGACAAATTGCCCATCTTTTCTTTCATCTCAGGAGAAATACGATCGGAAGGAGCTAATTCGAATCCTTCGGGTAAAATAAGAACAGCCCCCACATTCAAAGACCCTTTTTTCCCATTAGCAAGAACTTGTTTCAGTTGCTTATCATAGGGGATTCTTACAACTGCTTCAAATACAGTATCAGGAAGCACAGCTTGTGGAACCTCAATATCCACGGGCTTATTAGCTAAATGGCAATTGGCACATACAATACGCCCTGTTGCTTCTCGTGGATTTTCATAACCCTGCTGCGCAAAAATAGGATATGCATTTGAAATAGATGTCCGAGTAATTACATATATCACGATCAATACAGAAATAGATCGAGTCATCTGTTCCTTTATCCAAGAAAAGGTATTTCTATTTTGCATGGTCCAATCATTGATCCCTTAAATTTCTACAATAAATTAGGTAGGTAGCTAGTCTAGTTCCCTACCCACGATTCTGCCATTGTACTGGAATATAGGAGGAGTCGAACCCCCTGCACGGGTAGAAGTATAAAGTGAGTCAGATTAAAAAAAAAAGGTTTGTTTATGTACGAAGTAACATTATGATCTGATTGATAGCCGCGGGTCAAATGAATTCTTCATTCATTCATTGAATGATAAATCACTACAAGTGAAGGTGATACCCGATTTAAATAATGGAAGATCAAATATTTCAAAATTGTATCTAGAATAACTGGAAAAGTGGAAACAAGACCAGATATAATTTGATCGTTATAAGCAAAGCCAAAATCTTTGTAGACCGAACCGATCATTAGTTCCCAACCATGGGGCGAGTGGAATCCGATACATAAATCAGTTAATAAAAGAATAGAAAAAGCTTTTATTGTGTCGCTTAAGTTATATAGGAATTCCTGAATCCAAGAATTAAGAATGACAAGTTCCTCATTAACCAGAATAGAATAACCACTTAGAATAGCGAAACAGATTATATTTGCCGAGAAGTGCAAAATAATATGGATATTATTTTCATTGTATATTTTGACCAATTGTATCGTTTCTTTGTGGATTCCTATATGAAGCTTTTGTATCTGTGTCTCCGGGTACTCCTTTATCATTTCATCCAAATGAAATAGTTCTTCTAATTCTATGAATCTTTCTAGAATGTTCTTCTCTTGAATATCATTCAAAAAAGTTTCGGATTGCCTGGTATTCCACCAATTAATAACCCAGGGCTCTAGACTTTTATTAAATGAAAGAGAGATCCACCACGGCAAAAATACTATAGATACAAGATATGGGAGAGGGGTCAATGCTTTTTTTTTGACACTTTTTGTTCTGTGAATTGTTAATGAACCTACTTCATTCGTCGACTCCGTCTGATATTTCTATGAAGCATGAGTTCTATAACAAGGTATGTAACCTATGGATCCGTCTTTTTTATTTGATTATTTGAATTCTTTATTTAGTCTTTGAATCTAGAAGGGGTATAGAAATGGAAGTTAGAATTAAAGATAAAAAGTCTGCCCCAAATGAATAAATGAGTAAGTTCCCAGATATCTCAGATATCTAAATTGGTCAAATTACACCAATTGAATTGCATCTTCATTTGTTTCTTTCGATGAGTGCCCGAAAGACCCAATTCACACTTCAAGTAATGAGTATTAGTCGGGTTTCGAGACGAAAGAACTCCCCTTGGATCAATCAATTATTCCAAAATGTTTCACTAGATGCCCGCACCGCGGGAATAATTGAGGGGATATTTCTGAAGAATATTGATGGTGAAATCAAAAATGTGTGGGAAACCCGAGATAAATTGGATGTTTATGAAAGATGCAATCCTTTTCAAGGAGCAAAAGAAAGGATCAAAATCGATTGAAAAAAAAGAGAGATAATTTACATCCGTCTGTATCTAACGTATCAATTCAACGAAATATTGGGTCTAAAAATAAAAATTCTGTACTGTATTCCGAAATGTTCTGTTCTGATATGTATGATGAATACATACTTACTAGACTTGTTACTAGTCTAACATAACAGAATTGGGTTGAGTCCCATATGCATAAAGCATAAAAAATAGTTTTGGTGAACAACAATTTAATTATTATGGTTGTTCCATATACGTCCACCTGTTTTATTCTATGGGCCACAGTGACAGTGGTATTAGACCAGAATATAATGGGGAAATAGAATATAACGTGTTTTGCTCGAATCAACACCTTGAAAGAAACTTCAGTTCAGTTAGATTCTATTATCAGTTAGATTCTATTATATTAAAGGTTAAAGGGGATTCCTGCCTTTCTTATCTCATGCCGGGAAAGCATTCATTATTCAATTCATTTCAAAATACTTCAATTGGTACGCGCAAGAAATAGGCCGATTCAGCAGCTTTTTGTTCAATTTCTCGTGGAGTCAAATTCTCATCCGTACGAGTCAAGGGAATGGCTCCCTGGCCTCTAATTTCCATATAAAGGACACGGCGAGGATAAAGACCCCCTTTAACTTCCATTCTGATTGACTGGATATCTCTCATAAGGAATCGTAGAAAAACGCGGCGATTTTTTCCAGGAAATCCCCAACGAAAAATACACACTATTCCTTCTTTTCTATCGAATCGATCATAACCACTACCTACATTCCACAAAATTGTGGACCACAAATAGGAACTAATGAACAGACCGGCTATTCCATAGAAAGCCATCACGATCCCTTGAGGGAAAAAAATTATTTGCTGAGACGGAAACAAAGATATGAGATTCCGACCAAGATAACTGGAAGTTCCAACCAATAAGAATGCTAGTGAGCCTAAAAAGAGGATACAGGCCCAGCAGAAATTACTTATTTTTCGAGACCCTGTTATAAGTTCTATCCATATACGTTCTGATCGCCAGTTCATATTAGATCCAGTTGCATTCTATTGGAATTGAGAGAATAGGCCAAATGAATTTAAATTTGACTTTACTATTTTTTTTGTCCCGAAGTAACTCTCATCAACTAGCACTATTATGATGTGAACCCTTAGGGGTAATTCATCAAATTGGGTAGATGTAAAATAATAACATCTTCTTCATACGATCCCACAATGTATATCTACATAACATATAGATACATTGACTTTCCATTTTTCCACTGATGTATTTTTTCTTAAAAAAAAGCTATACTGCATATATATGCATTTTTTCATATATCATGTATCCGCATGCATAAGATTTTTTTTTTTTTTGTGTTCGAAAGGAACCATATCCAGACCAGACGTGGTACCATATTCTACTAAATAGATATCTGTATTATGATCCAAGTCCAAGTGTTGATTGATTAGATTTGGTCCCACTGAACCTAAACAATCTTGTTTTTTTGAACATGAAGAGATAAAGACGCCATTGCAATTGCCGGAAATACTAGGCCTACTAAAGGCACAAAAAAAGAGGGAAAGTTTAAATCTGTCATAGAATGGGTACCCCGATTTAATATTTGTACCTCTTATAAAGATATAATAAAATAAGTATGTGAATTAAATTATAAGTATTATATATTATATTATAAGTATTATTAAGTATATAATAAGAAGTACAACAAATGTAGAACTAAATAAGCGTGTTTATACGACTCCACACGAAATACATATAATCCGCTTTATTATTGTATTGTATTGTTGTTCTTGTGCCCTTAATCTTCTAATAAAGAGTTTCTTACGAGTTACTGAAGGGTTTGTTAGGATTCGACCCGACAGGGATTCATAGTACAATACAAAATGTGGGTTCTCGGGAGATATAGAAATCTGAAGGAAATATAGAAAGATGCAACACTTTGATTATAGGATTATAGATTTTATCTATATTCCATATATTAATATAATACTATTAATTTAATTAATAGTATTAATGTAATGGTAATGCGTAAGAAGTAATAAAAAACATGGAATTCTTTTGATTTTTTATTTTCATTTTGAAATTCTATTCCACGAAAGCAAGAATTCACTCTTTTCTCCTGTTGAAAGAGGGTTACTGATTAGTAATCAGTAATAGGGGTAGGAAAAAAAAATAGATTAGATCCGTACAAAAGAATGAAAAGTCATTATCTGAAACTTCTGATTCTAGAACTGAACTTATGTCACCAAAGAAAACTCCATTCTTCTTATTGTGACTTTGATTCCAATAAACTAAAGTTCGTTACAAATAATTGAGATTAGTGTTTTGAATTTTGATTCAAGGGAAAGAAGCCATGTAGCTGAAATAACTCACTCAGAACGCCCTTTAAAGGATTACGCGGTACGATTAGGTCGAATAAGCCCTTAGAGAATAAATACTCAGCACCTTGTGAACCGTCGGGTACTGTCTTATTCAATGTTTGTTCAATTACTCTTTTACCCGCAAATGCAATGTAGGCATTTGGTTCGGCAATAATGATATCTCCGAGCATACCAAAACTGGCTGTTACTCCACCGGTTGTAGGGGATGTAAGGATTGATACATAGAATAACTTTCTAGTTGATTGATAATCATATGAAGCAGAAGATATTTTAGCCATTTGCATCAAACTCAAACTTCCTTCTTGCATGCGTGCTCCTCCAGAAGCACACACCATAATAACAGGTAGAGATCTATTAGTAGCATACTCGATCAAACGGGTGATTTTCTCGCCTACTACGGATCCCATACTACCCCCCATGAAGTGAAAATCCATAACCCCAATTGCTATAGGAATGCCATTTAGTTGACCTATGCCTGCCTCAGTTAAACCTGTCTTTCTTTGATAAGAATCGATACGATCCTTATAAGGTTCCTCTTCCGAGTGAAATTCAATGGGATCGATAGAGACCATGTCCTCATCCATAGGTTCCCAAGTGCCCGGATCAATCAAAAGTTCAATTCTATCTGAACTGCCCATTTTCAAATGATATCCACATTGTTCACAAATATTCATTTTTGATCGAAAAAATTTCTTATAATTTAATCCATAACAATTTTCACATTGAACCCATAAATGTTTGTATTTTTGATTTATATCGAAATCATTAGATCTTCCTCTGATGTTGAAATCACTGTCATTACCGCCAGTTCTTATACTAGAACTCTCACTGTCATTACCACTTAAACTTTCACTAAAAATGTAACCATAAATGTCACTATCACTGTCATTATCGTTACCACTTGAAATGTCACTATCAATACTGATATCAGAACGAAGATAACTATCAATGCAACTATTAATGTGATTATTCCAATCATATTTAGTATCATACATGTAACAATCATAGTCGCGATTGTCATTCTTAGTCCCGCTATTCAGATAACTAGAAAAATAACTTTCTAGTTCACTCAAAAAAGAACTCTCATTGTCAATCTCAAAAATCCGATTTTCAATATCAAAATATACGGAATAACTGTCACCATTACTATCCCTAACTAAAAAAGTGTCATCAGAGATGAAACTCCAAATGTCCCTGGCGCCGAATAAATGATCAACATGACTGGAACTCAAAATACCACTATCACTCCAACTATGAATGTTTTTATCCGTATCATTTATAATGGGGTCCTCACTTCCATTGGTATTTCCAATAGGATGACCAAGGCTACCCCTTGATTTACTTAGCCCACGCCAGTGTTCTAACTCCCCGTTAGACAACATCGAATTGAACCACCACTTTTCCATAGAGCCTTCCTGCCCCCTATTTGAATGAAAATACAATAGATGAATAGTCATTCTATGAATAATCAGTTTACTATTTTATTTCTTATCTGAACAAGCATATAGGTTCAATCACTAGAATCATTAACTAATGACGAGTAAGAGTAAGTATTGAAATAAATTCTTTTTTTGTGGGAATTTAATTCGGGGTATCAATTTACTTATATATTATATGATATATGATGGAACCCCTTCTTCAATTAGAAATATAAAGAGAGGTTTCTCCCATGTTGTGTACAAATTCTCATCGAAAAGATAAATATTTCTTCCCATGAAGCATTTTTTTTTTTTTTCGTATAATCTCGTATGTATAAGAGAATAATAAGTTTCTATTGCAACACGGAATGAAAAAGACAATATACAGGATGGGTA
>NW_027181929.1:0-32380 GCF_029961685.1 Aristolochia californica | reverse complement strand
AATTATCTCTCTCAGCATTTGTGCATTTCAATTTGGGATGTTCAAATTTTTTTTTTTTGGGTCCAAACTTGTGCTCTCCCATTTTTCCTCGTAAACAAAATAGATATAAGATTGCCACCAAACGAAAATTTTAGAGTTCATGTGTGCAAAAAAAATTCGAAAACTATAGAGAATTATTTCGGGCACTACAAATGAACCCCAAAATCCATGTTAGGGAAATTCCACTAGTACAACCCCCTAATAATAGCTTGGTGGAATTTTATAGGAAAGGGACTTCTAACTGATCCCAACATGCTTTAAGTGTGGTGGATGTGCATGCCACATGCATGTTGAGTTTGCAAGTGGCCTAATGATCCAAAAATTAGGGGGAGTAGAAAAAATCAAATTCTCAAGTGGTTGGATATTTACCAACCCACTTTTTGCTTTTTGGAATTATCTCTCTCAGCATTTGTGCCTTTCCATTTGGGATGTTCAAATTTTTTTTTTTTTCGGGTCCAAACTTGTGCTCTCCCATTTTTCCTCGTAAACAAAAAAGATATAAGATCGCAACAAAACGAAAATTTTAGAGTTCATGTGTGCAAAAAAAATTCGAAAACTATAGAGAATTATTTCAGGCACTAAAAATGAGCCCCAAAATCCATGTTTGGGAAATTCCACTAGTACAACCCCCTAATAATAGCTTGGTGGAATTTTATAGGAAAGGGACTTCTAACTAATCCCAACATGCTTTATGTGTGGTGGATGTGCATGCCACAAGCAAGTTGAGGATGCAAGTGGCCTAATGATCCAAAAATTAGGGGGAGTTGAAAAAGTCCAATTCTCATGTGGTTGGATATTTACCAACCCACTTTTTGCTTATCCTTAAAAATCACTTTTTGCTTTTTGGAATTATCTCTCTCAGCATTTGTGCATTTCCATTTGGGATGTTCAAATTTTTTTTTTTTTTTCGGGTCCAAAGTTGTGCTCTCCCATTTTTCCTCGTAAACAAAATAGATATAAGATCGCAACAAAACGAAAATTTTAGAGTTCATGTGTGCAAAAAAGTTTCGATAACCATAGATAATTATTTCAGGCACTAAAAATGAGCCCCAAAATCCATGTTTGGGAAATTCCACTAGTACAACCCCCTAAAAATAGCTTGGTGGAATTTTATAAGAAAGGGACTTCTAACTGATCCCAACATGCTTTAAGTGTGGTGGATGTGCATGCCACAAGCATGTTGAGGATGCAAGTGGCCTAATGATCAAAAAATTAGGGGGACTAGAAAAAATCAAATTCTCAAGTGGTTGGATATTTACCAACCCACTTTTTGCCTATCCTTAAAAATCACTTTTTGCTTTGTGGAATTATCTCTCTCAGCATTTGTGCATTTCAATTTGGGATGTTCAAATTTTTTTTTTTTGGGTCCAAACTTGTGCTCTCCCATTTTTCCTCGTAAACAAAATAGATATAAGATTGCCACCAAACGAAAATTTTAGAGTTCATGTGTGCAAAAAAAATTCGAAAACTATAGAGAATTATTTCGGGCACTACAAATGAACCCCAAAATCCATGTTAGGGAAATTCCACTAGTACAACCCCCTAATAATAGCTTGGTGGAATTTTATAGGAAAGGGACTTCTAACTGATCCCAACATGCTTTAAGTGTGGTGGATGTGCATGCCACATGCATGTTGAGTTTGCAAGTGGCCTAATGATCCAAAAATTAGGGGGAGTAGAAAAAATCAAATTCTCAAGTGGTTGGATATTTACCAACCCACTTTTTGCTTTTTGGAATTATCTCTCTCAGCATTTGTGCCTTTCCATTTGGGATGTTCAAATTTTTTTTTTTTTCGGGTCCAAACTTGTGCTCTCCCATTTTTCCTCGTAAACAAAAAAGATATAAGATCGCAACAAAACGAAAATTTTAGAGTTCATGTGTGCAAAAAAAATTCGAAAACTATAGAGAATTATTTCAGGCACTAAAAATGAGCCCCAAAATCCATGTTTGGGAAATTCCACTAGTACAACCCCCTAATAATAGCTTGGTGGAATTTTATAGGAAAGGGACTTCTAACTAATCCCAACATGCTTTATGTGTGGTGGATGTGCATGCCACAAGCAAGTTGAGGATGCAAGTGGCCTAATGATCCAAAAATTAGGGGGAGTTGAAAAAGTCCAATTCTCATGTGGTTGGATATTTACCAACCCACTTTTTGCTTATCCTTAAAAATCACTTTTTGCTTTTTGGAATTATCTCTCTCAGCATTTGTGCATTTCCATTTGGGATGTTCAAATTTTTTTTTTTTTTCGGGTCCAAAGTTGTGCTCTCCCATTTTTCCTCGTAAACAAAATAGATATAAGATCGCAACAAAACGAAAATTTTAGAGTTCATGTGTGCAAAAAAGTTTCGATAACCATAGATAATTATTTCAGGCACTAAAAATGAGCCCCAAAATCCATGTTTGGGAAATTCCACTAGTACAACCCCCTAAAAATAGCTTGGTGGAATTTTATAAGAAAGGGACTTCTAACTGATCCCAACATGCTTTAAGTGTGGTGGATGTGCATGCCACAAGCATGTTGAGGATGCAAGTGGCCTAATGATCAAAAAATTAGGGGGACTAGAAAAAATCAAATTCTCAAGTGGTTGGATATTTACCAACCCACTTTTTGCCTATCCTTAAAAATCACTTTTTGCTTTGTGGAATTATCTCTCTCAGCATTTGTGCATTTCAATTTGGGATGTTCAAATTTTTTTTTTTTGGGTCCAAACTTGTGCTCTCCCATTTTTCCTCGTAAACAAAATAGATATAAGATTGCCACCAAACGAAAATTTTAGAGTTCATGTGTGCAAAAAAAATTCGAAAACTATAGAGAATTATTTCGGGCACTACAAATGAACCCCAAAATCCATGTTAGGGAAATTCCACTAGTACAACCCCCTAATAATAGCTTGGTGGAATTTTATAGGAAAGGGACTTCTAACTGATCCCAACATGCTTTAAGTGTGGTGGATGTGCATGCCACATGCATGTTGAGTTTGCAAGTGGCCTAATGATCCAAAAATTAGGGGGAGTAGAAAAAATCAAATTCTCAAGTGGTTGGATATTTACCAACCCACTTTTTGCTTTTTGGAATTATCTCTCTCAGCATTTGTGCCTTTCCATTTGGGATGTTCAAATTTTTTTTTTTTTCGGGTCCAAACTTGTGCTCTCCCATTTTTCCTCGTAAACAAAAAAGATATAAGATCGCAACAAAACGAAAATTTTAGAGTTCATGTGTGCAAAAAAAATTCGAAAACTATAGAGAATTATTTCAGGCACTAAAAATGAGCCCCAAAATCCATGTTTGGGAAATTCCACTAGTACAACCCCCTAATAATAGCTTGGTGGAATTTTATAGGAAAGGGACTTCTAACTAATCCCAACATGCTTTATGTGTGGTGGATGTGCATGCCACAAGCAAGTTGAGGATGCAAGTGGCCTAATGATCCAAAAATTAGGGGGAGTTGAAAAAGTCCAATTCTCATGTGGTTGGATATTTACCAACCCACTTTTTGCTTATCCTTAAAAATCACTTTTTGCTTTTTGGAATTATCTCTCTCAGCATTTGTGCATTTCCATTTGGGATGTTCAAATTTTTTTTTTTTTTCGGGTCCAAAGTTGTGCTCTCCCATTTTTCCTCGTAAACAAAATAGATATAAGATCGCAACAAAACGAAAATTTTAGAGTTCATGTGTGCAAAAAAGTTTCGATAACCATAGATAATTATTTCAGGCACTAAAAATGAGCCCCAAAATCCATGTTTGGGAAATTCCACTAGTACAACCCCCTAAAAATAGCTTGGTGGAATTTTATAAGAAAGGGACTTCTAACTGATCCCAACATGCTTTAAGTGTGGTGGATGTGCATGCCACAAGCATGTTGAGGATGCAAGTGGCCTAATGATCAAAAAATTAGGGGGACTAGAAAAAATCAAATTCTCAAGTGGTTGGATATTTACCAACCCACTTTTTGCCTATCCTTAAAAATCACTTTTTGCTTTGTGGAATTATCTCTCTCAGCATTTGTGCATTTCAATTTGGGATGTTCAAATTTTTTTTTTTTGGGTCCAAACTTGTGCTCTCCCATTTTTCCTCGTAAACAAAATAGATATAAGATTGCCACCAAACGAAAATTTTAGAGTTCATGTGTGCAAAAAAAATTCGAAAACTATAGAGAATTATTTCGGGCACTACAAATGAACCCCAAAATCCATGTTAGGGAAATTCCACTAGTACAACCCCCTAATAATAGCTTGGTGGAATTTTATAGGAAAGGGACTTCTAACTGATCCCAACATGCTTTAAGTGTGGTGGATGTGCATGCCACATGCATGTTGAGTTTGCAAGTGGCCTAATGATCCAAAAATTAGGGGGAGTAGAAAAAATCAAATTCTCAAGTGGTTGGATATTTACCAACCCACTTTTTGCTTTTTGGAATTATCTCTCTCAGCATTTGTGCCTTTCCATTTGGGATGTTCAAATTTTTTTTTTTTTCGGGTCCAAACTTGTGCTCTCCCATTTTTCCTCGTAAACAAAAAAGATATAAGATCGCAACAAAACGAAAATTTTAGAGTTCATGTGTGCAAAAAAAATTCGAAAACTATAGAGAATTATTTCAGGCACTAAAAATGAGCCCCAAAATCCATGTTTGGGAAATTCCACTAGTACAACCCCCTAATAATAGCTTGGTGGAATTTTATAGGAAAGGGACTTCTAACTAATCCCAACATGCTTTATGTGTGGTGGATGTGCATGCCACAAGCAAGTTGAGGATGCAAGTGGCCTAATGATCCAAAAATTAGGGGGAGTTGAAAAAGTCCAATTCTCATGTGGTTGGATATTTACCAACCCACTTTTTGCTTATCCTTAAAAATCACTTTTTGCTTTTTGGAATTATCTCTCTCAGCATTTGTGCATTTCCATTTGGGATGTTCAAATTTTTTTTTTTTTTCGGGTCCAAAGTTGTGCTCTCCCATTTTTCCTCGTAAACAAAATAGATATAAGATCGCAACAAAACGAAAATTTTAGAGTTCATGTGTGCAAAAAAGTTTCGATAACCATAGATAATTATTTCAGGCACTAAAAATGAGCCCCAAAATCCATGTTTGGGAAATTCCACTAGTACAACCCCCTAAAAATAGCTTGGTGGAATTTTATAAGAAAGGGACTTCTAACTGATCCCAACATGCTTTAAGTGTGGTGGATGTGCATGCCACAAGCATGTTGAGGATGCAAGTGGCCTAATGATCAAAAAATTAGGGGGACTAGAAAAAATCAAATTCTCAAGTGGTTGGATATTTACCAACCCACTTTTTGCCTATCCTTAAAAATCACTTTTTGCTTTGTGGAATTATCTCTCTCAGCATTTGTGCATTTCAATTTGGGATGTTCAAATTTTTTTTTTTTGGGTCCAAACTTGTGCTCTCCCATTTTTCCTCGTAAACAAAATAGATATAAGATTGCCACCAAACGAAAATTTTAGAGTTCATGTGTGCAAAAAAAATTCGAAAACTATAGAGAATTATTTCGGGCACTACAAATGAACCCCAAAATCCATGTTAGGGAAATTCCACTAGTACAACCCCCTAATAATAGCTTGGTGGAATTTTATAGGAAAGGGACTTCTAACTGATCCCAACATGCTTTAAGTGTGGTGGATGTGCATGCCACATGCATGTTGAGTTTGCAAGTGGCCTAATGATCCAAAAATTAGGGGGAGTAGAAAAAATCAAATTCTCAAGTGGTTGGATATTTACCAACCCACTTTTTGCTTTTTGGAATTATCTCTCTCAGCATTTGTGCCTTTCCATTTGGGATGTTCAAATTTTTTTTTTTTTTCGGGTCCAAACTTGTGCTCTCCCATTTTTCCTCGTAAACAAAAAAGATATAAGATCGCAACAAAACGAAAATTTTAGAGTTCATGTGTGCAAAAAAAATTCGAAAACTATAGAGAATTATTTCAGGCACTAAAAATGAGCCCCAAAATCCATGTTTGGGAAATTCCACTAGTACAACCCCCTAATAATAGCTTGGTGGAATTTTATAGGAAAGGGACTTCTAACTAATCCCAACATGCTTTATGTGTGGTGGATGTGCATGCCACAAGCAAGTTGAGGATGCAAGTGGCCTAATGATCCAAAAATTAGGGGGAGTTGAAAAAGTCCAATTCTCATGTGGTTGGATATTTACCAACCCACTTTTTGCTTATCCTTAAAAATCACTTTTTGCTTTTTGGAATTATCTCTCTCAGCATTTGTGCATTTCCATTTGGGATGTTCAAATTTTTTTTTTTTTTCGGGTCCAAAGTTGTGCTCTCCCATTTTTCCTCGTAAACAAAATAGATATAAGATCGCAACAAAACGAAAATTTTAGAGTTCATGTGTGCAAAAAAGTTTCGATAACCATAGATAATTATTTCAGGCACTAAAAATGAGCCCCAAAATCCATGTTTGGGAAATTCCACTAGTACAACCCCCTAAAAATAGCTTGGTGGAATTTTATAAGAAAGGGACTTCTAACTGATCCCAACATGCTTTAAGTGTGGTGGATGTGCATGCCACAAGCATGTTGAGGATGCAAGTGGCCTAATGATCAAAAAATTAGGGGGACTAGAAAAAATCAAATTCTCAAGTGGTTGGATATTTACCAACCCACTTTTTGCCTATCCTTAAAAATCACTTTTTGCTTTGTGGAATTATCTCTCTCAGCATTTGTGCATTTCAATTTGGGATGTTCAAATTTTTTTTTTTTGGGTCCAAACTTGTGCTCTCCCATTTTTCCTCGTAAACAAAATAGATATAAGATTGCCACCAAACGAAAATTTTAGAGTTCATGTGTGCAAAAAAAATTCGAAAACTATAGAGAATTATTTCGGGCACTACAAATGAACCCCAAAATCCATGTTAGGGAAATTCCACTAGTACAACCCCCTAATAATAGCTTGGTGGAATTTTATAGGAAAGGGACTTCTAACTGATCCCAACATGCTTTAAGTGTGGTGGATGTGCATGCCACATGCATGTTGAGTTTGCAAGTGGCCTAATGATCCAAAAATTAGGGGGAGTAGAAAAAATCAAATTCTCAAGTGGTTGGATATTTACCAACCCACTTTTTGCTTTTTGGAATTATCTCTCTCAGCATTTGTGCCTTTCCATTTGGGATGTTCAAATTTTTTTTTTTTTCGGGTCCAAACTTGTGCTCTCCCATTTTTCCTCGTAAACAAAAAAGATATAAGATCGCAACAAAACGAAAATTTTAGAGTTCATGTGTGCAAAAAAAATTCGAAAACTATAGAGAATTATTTCAGGCACTAAAAATGAGCCCCAAAATCCATGTTTGGGAAATTCCACTAGTACAACCCCCTAATAATAGCTTGGTGGAATTTTATAGGAAAGGGACTTCTAACTAATCCCAACATGCTTTATGTGTGGTGGATGTGCATGCCACAAGCAAGTTGAGGATGCAAGTGGCCTAATGATCCAAAAATTAGGGGGAGTTGAAAAAGTCCAATTCTCATGTGGTTGGATATTTACCAACCCACTTTTTGCTTATCCTTAAAAATCACTTTTTGCTTTTTGGAATTATCTCTCTCAGCATTTGTGCATTTCCATTTGGGATGTTCAAATTTTTTTTTTTTTTCGGGTCCAAAGTTGTGCTCTCCCATTTTTCCTCGTAAACAAAATAGATATAAGATCGCAACAAAACGAAAATTTTAGAGTTCATGTGTGCAAAAAAGTTTCGATAACCATAGATAATTATTTCAGGCACTAAAAATGAGCCCCAAAATCCATGTTTGGGAAATTCCACTAGTACAACCCCCTAAAAATAGCTTGGTGGAATTTTATAAGAAAGGGACTTCTAACTGATCCCAACATGCTTTAAGTGTGGTGGATGTGCATGCCACAAGCATGTTGAGGATGCAAGTGGCCTAATGATCAAAAAATTAGGGGGACTAGAAAAAATCAAATTCTCAAGTGGTTGGATATTTACCAACCCACTTTTTGCCTATCCTTAAAAATCACTTTTTGCTTTGTGGAATTATCTCTCTCAGCATTTGTGCATTTCAATTTGGGATGTTCAAATTTTTTTTTTTTGGGTCCAAACTTGTGCTCTCCCATTTTTCCTCGTAAACAAAATAGATATAAGATTGCCACCAAACGAAAATTTTAGAGTTCATGTGTGCAAAAAAAATTCGAAAACTATAGAGAATTATTTCGGGCACTACAAATGAACCCCAAAATCCATGTTAGGGAAATTCCACTAGTACAACCCCCTAATAATAGCTTGGTGGAATTTTATAGGAAAGGGACTTCTAACTGATCCCAACATGCTTTAAGTGTGGTGGATGTGCATGCCACATGCATGTTGAGTTTGCAAGTGGCCTAATGATCCAAAAATTAGGGGGAGTAGAAAAAATCAAATTCTCAAGTGGTTGGATATTTACCAACCCACTTTTTGCTTTTTGGAATTATCTCTCTCAGCATTTGTGCCTTTCCATTTGGGATGTTCAAATTTTTTTTTTTTTCGGGTCCAAACTTGTGCTCTCCCATTTTTCCTCGTAAACAAAAAAGATATAAGATCGCAACAAAACGAAAATTTTAGAGTTCATGTGTGCAAAAAAAATTCGAAAACTATAGAGAATTATTTCAGGCACTAAAAATGAGCCCCAAAATCCATGTTTGGGAAATTCCACTAGTACAACCCCCTAATAATAGCTTGGTGGAATTTTATAGGAAAGGGACTTCTAACTAATCCCAACATGCTTTATGTGTGGTGGATGTGCATGCCACAAGCAAGTTGAGGATGCAAGTGGCCTAATGATCCAAAAATTAGGGGGAGTTGAAAAAGTCCAATTCTCATGTGGTTGGATATTTACCAACCCACTTTTTGCTTATCCTTAAAAATCACTTTTTGCTTTTTGGAATTATCTCTCTCAGCATTTGTGCATTTCCATTTGGGATGTTCAAATTTTTTTTTTTTTTCGGGTCCAAAGTTGTGCTCTCACCATTTTTCCTCGTAAACAAAATAGATATAAGATCGCAACAAAACGAAAATTTTAGAGTTCATGTGTGCAAAAAAGTTTCGATAACCATAGATAATTATTTCAGGCACTAAAAATGAGCCCCAAAATCCATGTTTGGGAAATTCCACTAGTACAACCCCCTAAAAATAGCTTGGTGGAATTTTATAAGAAAGGGACTTCTAACTGATCCCAACATGCTTTAAGTGTGGTGGATGTGCATGCCACAAGCATGTTGAGGATGCAAGTGGCCTAATGATCAAAAAATTAGGGGGACTAGAAAAAATCAAATTCTCAAGTGGTTGGATATTTACCAACCCACTTTTTGCCTATCCTTAAAAATCACTTTTTGCTTTGTGGAATTATCTCTCTCAGCATTTGTGCATTTCAATTTGGGATGTTCAAATTTTTTTTTTTTGGGTCCAAACTTGTGCTCTCCCATTTTTCCTCGTAAACAAAATAGATATAAGATTGCCACCAAACGAAAATTTTAGAGTTCATGTGTGCAAAAAAAATTCGAAAACTATAGAGAATTATTTCGGGCACTACAAATGAACCCCAAAATCCATGTTAGGGAAATTCCACTAGTACAACCCCCTAATAATAGCTTGGTGGAATTTTATAGGAAAGGGACTTCTAACTGATCCCAACATGCTTTAAGTGTGGTGGATGTGCATGCCACATGCATGTTGAGTTTGCAAGTGGCCTAATGATCCAAAAATTAGGGGGAGTAGAAAAAATCAAATTCTCAAGTGGTTGGATATTTACCAACCCACTTTTTGCTTTTTGGAATTATCTCTCTCAGCATTTGTGCCTTTCCATTTGGGATGTTCAAATTTTTTTTTTTTTCGGGTCCAAACTTGTGCTCTCCCATTTTTCCTCGTAAACAAAAAAGATATAAGATCGCAACAAAACGAAAATTTTAGAGTTCATGTGTGCAAAAAAAATTCGAAAACTATAGAGAATTATTTCAGGCACTAAAAATGAGCCCCAAAATCCATGTTTGGGAAATTCCACTAGTACAACCCCCTAATAATAGCTTGGTGGAATTTTATAGGAAAGGGACTTCTAACTAATCCCAACATGCTTTATGTGTGGTGGATGTGCATGCCACAAGCAAGTTGAGGATGCAAGTGGCCTAATGATCCAAAAATTAGGGGGAGTTGAAAAAGTCCAATTCTCATGTGGTTGGATATTTACCAACCCACTTTTTGCTTATCCTTAAAAATCACTTTTTGCTTTTTGGAATTATCTCTCTCAGCATTTGTGCATTTCCATTTGGGATGTTCAAATTTTTTTTTTTTTTCGGGTCCAAAGTTGTGCTCTCCCATTTTTCCTCGTAAACAAAATAGATATAAGATCGCAACAAAACGAAAATTTTAGAGTTCATGTGTGCAAAAAAGTTTCGATAACCATAGATAATTATTT
Source organism: Aristolochia californica (assembly GCF_029961685.1). NCBI lineage: Eukaryota > Viridiplantae > Streptophyta > Magnoliopsida > Piperales > Aristolochiaceae > Aristolochia > Aristolochia californica. The sequence continues at coordinate 21,908 of NW_027181929.1, read as the reverse complement.
CAGGCACTAAAAATGAGCCCCAAAATCCATGTTTGGGAAATTCCACTAGTACAACCCCCTAAAAATAGCTTGGTGGAATTTTATAAGAAAGGGACTTCTAACTGATCCCAACATGCTTTAAGTGTGGTGGATGTGCATGCCACAAGCATGTTGAGGATGCAAGTGGCCTAATGATCAAAAAATTAGGGGGACTAGAAAAAATCAAATTCTCAAGTGGTTGGATATTTACCAACCCACTTTTTGCCTATCCTTAAAAATCACTTTTTGCTTTGTGGAATTATCTCTCTCAGCATTTGTGCATTTCAATTTGGGATGTTCAAATTTTTTTTTTTTGGGTCCAAACTTGTGCTCTCCCATTTTTCCTCGTAAACAAAATAGATATAAGATTGCCACCAAACGAAAATTTTAGAGTTCATGTGTGCAAAAAAAATTCGAAAACTATAGAGAATTATTTCGGGCACTACAAATGAACCCCAAAATCCATGTTAGGGAAATTCCACTAGTACAACCCCCTAATAATAGCTTGGTGGAATTTTATAGGAAAGGGACTTCTAACTGATCCCAACATGCTTTAAGTGTGGTGGATGTGCATGCCACATGCATGTTGAGTTTGCAAGTGGCCTAATGATCCAAAAATTAGGGGGAGTAGAAAAAATCAAATTCTCAAGTGGTTGGATATTTACCAACCCACTTTTTGCTTTTTGGAATTATCTCTCTCAGCATTTGTGCCTTTCCATTTGGGATGTTCAAATTTTTTTTTTTTTCGGGTCCAAACTTGTGCTCTCCCATTTTTCCTCGTAAACAAAAAAGATATAAGATCGCAACAAAACGAAAATTTTAGAGTTCATGTGTGCAAAAAAAATTCGAAAACTATAGAGAATTATTTCAGGCACTAAAAATGAGCCCCAAAATCCATGTTTGGGAAATTCCACTAGTACAACCCCCTAATAATAGCTTGGTGGAATTTTATAGGAAAGGGACTTCTAACTAATCCCAACATGCTTTATGTGTGGTGGATGTGCATGCCACAAGCAAGTTGAGGATGCAAGTGGCCTAATGATCCAAAAATTAGGGGGAGTTGAAAAAGTCCAATTCTCATGTGGTTGGATATTTACCAACCCACTTTTTGCTTATCCTTAAAAATCACTTTTTGCTTTTTGGAATTATCTCTCTCAGCATTTGTGCATTTCCATTTGGGATGTTCAAATTTTTTTTTTTTTTCGGGTCCAAAGTTGTGCTCTCCCATTTTTCCTCGTAAACAAAATAGATATAAGATCGCAACAAAACGAAAATTTTAGAGTTCATGTGTGCAAAAAAGTTTCGATAACCATAGATAATTATTTCAGGCACTAAAAATGAGCCCCAAAATCCATGTTTGGGAAATTCCACTAGTACAACCCCCTAAAAATAGCTTGGTGGAATTTTATAAGAAAGGGACTTCTAACTGATCCCAACATGCTTTAAGTGTGGTGGATGTGCATGCCACAAGCATGTTGAGGATGCAAGTGGCCTAATGATCAAAAAATTAGGGGGACTAGAAAAAATCAAATTCTCAAGTGGTTGGATATTTACCAACCCACTTTTTGCCTATCCTTAAAAATCACTTTTTGCTTTGTGGAATTATCTCTCTCAGCATTTGTGCATTTCAATTTGGGATGTTCAAATTTTTTTTTTTTGGGTCCAAACTTGTGCTCTCCCATTTTTCCTCGTAAACAAAATAGATATAAGATTGCCACCAAACGAAAATTTTAGAGTTCATGTGTGCAAAAAAAATTCGAAAACTATAGAGAATTATTTCGGGCACTACAAATGAACCCCAAAATCCATGTTAGGGAAATTCCACTAGTACAACCCCCTAATAATAGCTTGGTGGAATTTTATAGGAAAGGGACTTCTAACTGATCCCAACATGCTTTAAGTGTGGTGGATGTGCATGCCACATGCATGTTGAGTTTGCAAGTGGCCTAATGATCCAAAAATTAGGGGGAGTAGAAAAAATCAAATTCTCAAGTGGTTGGATATTTACCAACCCACTTTTTGCTTTTTGGAATTATCTCTCTCAGCATTTGTGCCTTTCCATTTGGGATGTTCAAATTTTTTTTTTTTTCGGGTCCAAACTTGTGCTCTCCCATTTTTCCTCGTAAACAAAAAAGATATAAGATCGCAACAAAACGAAAATTTTAGAGTTCATGTGTGCAAAAAAAATTCGAAAACTATAGAGAATTATTTCAGGCACTAAAAATGAGCCCCAAAATCCATGTTTGGGAAATTCCACTAGTACAACCCCCTAATAATAGCTTGGTGGAATTTTATAGGAAAGGGACTTCTAACTAATCCCAACATGCTTTATGTGTGGTGGATGTGCATGCCACAAGCAAGTTGAGGATGCAAGTGGCCTAATGATCCAAAAATTAGGGGGAGTTGAAAAAGTCCAATTCTCATGTGGTTGGATATTTACCAACCCACTTTTTGCTTATCCTTAAAAATCACTTTTTGCTTTTTGGAATTATCTCTCTCAGCATTTGTGCATTTCCATTTGGGATGTTCAAATTTTTTTTTTTTTTCGGGTCCAAAGTTGTGCTCTCCCATTTTTCCTCGTAAACAAAATAGATATAAGATCGCAACAAAACGAAAATTTTAGAGTTCATGTGTGCAAAAAAGTTTCGATAACCATAGATAATTATTTCAGGCACTAAAAATGAGCCCCAAAATCCATGTTTGGGAAATTCCACTAGTACAACCCCCTAAAAATAGCTTGGTGGAATTTTATAAGAAAGGGACTTCTAACTGATCCCAACATGCTTTAAGTGTGGTGGATGTGCATGCCACAAGCATGTTGAGGATGCAAGTGGCCTAATGATCAAAAAATTAGGGGGACTAGAAAAAATCAAATTCTCAAGTGGTTGGATATTTACCAACCCACTTTTTGCCTATCCTTAAAAATCACTTTTTGCTTTGTGGAATTATCTCTCTCAGCATTTGTGCATTTCAATTTGGGATGTTCAAATTTTTTTTTTTTGGGTCCAAACTTGTGCTCTCCCATTTTTCCTCGTAAACAAAATAGATATAAGATTGCCACCAAACGAAAATTTTAGAGTTCATGTGTGCAAAAAAAATTCGAAAACTATAGAGAATTATTTCGGGCACTACAAATGAACCCCAAAATCCATGTTAGGGAAATTCCACTAGTACAACCCCCTAATAATAGCTTGGTGGAATTTTATAGGAAAGGGACTTCTAACTGATCCCAACATGCTTTAAGTGTGGTGGATGTGCATGCCACATGCATGTTGAGTTTGCAAGTGGCCTAATGATCCAAAAATTAGGGGGAGTAGAAAAAATCAAATTCTCAAGTGGTTGGATATTTACCAACCCACTTTTTGCTTTTTGGAATTATCTCTCTCAGCATTTGTGCCTTTCCATTTGGGATGTTCAAATTTTTTTTTTTTTCGGGTCCAAACTTGTGCTCTCCCATTTTTCCTCGTAAACAAAAAAGATATAAGATCGCAACAAAACGAAAATTTTAGAGTTCATGTGTGCAAAAAAAATTCGAAAACTATAGAGAATTATTTCAGGCACTAAAAATGAGCCCCAAAATCCATGTTTGGGAAATTCCACTAGTACAACCCCCTAATAATAGCTTGGTGGAATTTTATAGGAAAGGGACTTCTAACTAATCCCAACATGCTTTATGTGTGGTGGATGTGCATGCCACAAGCAAGTTGAGGATGCAAGTGGCCTAATGATCCAAAAATTAGGGGGAGTTGAAAAAGTCCAATTCTCATGTGGTTGGATATTTACCAACCCACTTTTTGCTTATCCTTAAAAATCACTTTTTGCTTTTTGGAATTATCTCTCTCAGCATTTGTGCATTTCCATTTGGGATGTTCAAATTTTTTTTTTTTTTCGGGTCCAAAGTTGTGCTCTCGCCCATTTTTCCTCGTAAACAAAATAGATATAAGATCGCAACAAAACGAAAATTTTAGAGTTCATGTGTGCAAAAAAGTTTCGATAACCATAGATAATTATTTCAGGCACTAAAAATGAGCCCCAAAATCCATGTTTGGGAAATTCCACTAGTACAACCCCCTAAAAATAGCTTGGTGGAATTTTATAAGAAAGGGACTTCTAACTGATCCCAACATGCTTTAAGTGTGGTGGATGTGCATGCCACAAGCATGTTGAGGATGCAAGTGGCCTAATGATCAAAAAATTAGGGGGACTAGAAAAAATCAAATTCTCAAGTGGTTGGATATTTACCAACCCACTTTTTGCCTATCCTTAAAAATCACTTTTTGCTTTGTGGAATTATCTCTCTCAGCATTTGTGCATTTCAATTTGGGATGTTCAAATTTTTTTTTTTTGGGTCCAAACTTGTGCTCTCCCATTTTTCCTCGTAAACAAAATATAAGATTGCCACCAAACGAAAATTTTAGAGTTCATGTGTGCAAAAAAAATTCGAAAACTATAGAGAATTATTTCGGGCACTACAAATGAACCCCAAAATCCATGTTAGGGAAATTCCACTAGTACAACCCCCTAATAATAGCTTGGTGGAATTTTATAGGAAAGGGACTTCTAACTGATCCCAACATGCTTTAAGTGTGGTGGATGTGCATGCCACATGCATGTTGAGTTTGCAAGTGGCCTAATGATCCAAAAATTAGGGGGAGTAGAAAAAATCAAATTCTCAAGTGGTTGGATATTTACCAACCCACTTTTTGCTTTTTGGAATTATCTCTCTCAGCATTTGTGCCTTTCCATTTGGGATGTTCAAATTTTTTTTTTTTTCGGGTCCAAACTTGTGCTCTCCCATTTTTCCTCGTAAACAAAAAAGATATAAGATCGCAACAAAACGAAAATTTTAGAGTTCATGTGTGCAAAAAAAATTCGAAAACTATAGAGAATTATTTCAGGCACTAAAAATGAGCCCCAAAATCCATGTTTGGGAAATTCCACTAGTACAACCCCCTAATAATAGCTTGGTGGAATTTTATAGGAAAGGGACTTCTAACTAATCCCAACATGCTTTATGTGTGGTGGATGTGCATGCCACAAGCAAGTTGAGGATGCAAGTGGCCTAATGATCCAAAAATTAGGGGGAGTTGAAAAAGTCCAATTCTCATGTGGTTGGATATTTACCAACCCACTTTTTGCTTATCCTTAAAAATCACTTTTTGCTTTTTGGAATTATCTCTCTCAGCATTTGTGCATTTCCATTTGGGATGTTCAAATTTTTTTTTTTTTTCGGGTCCAAAGTTGTGCTCTCCCATTTTTCCTCGTAAACAAAATAGATATAAGATCGCAACAAAACGAAAATTTTAGAGTTCATGTGTGCAAAAAAGTTTCGATAACCATAGATAATTATTTCAGGCACTAAAAATGAGCCCCAAAATCCATGTTTGGGAAATTCCACTAGTACAACCCCCTAAAAATAGCTTGGTGGAATTTTATAAGAAAGGGACTTCTAACTGATCCCAACATGCTTTAAGTGTGGTGGATGTGCATGCCACAAGCATGTTGAGGATGCAAGTGGCCTAATGATCAAAAAATTAGGGGGACTAGAAAAAATCAAATTCTCAAGTGGTTGGATATTTACCAACCCACTTTTTGCCTATCCTTAAAAATCACTTTTTGCTTTGTGGAATTATCTCTCTCAGCATTTGTGCATTTCAATTTGGGATGTTCAAATTTTTTTTTTTTGGGTCCAAACTTGTGCTCTCCCATTTTTCCTCGTAAACAAAATAGATATAAGATTGCCACCAAACGAAAATTTTAGAGTTCATGTGTGCAAAAAAAATTCGAAAACTATAGAGAATTATTTCGGGCACTACAAATGAACCCCAAAATCCATGTTAGGGAAATTCCACTAGTACAACCCCCTAATAATAGCTTGGTGGAATTTTATAGGAAAGGGACTTCTAACTGATCCCAACATGCTTTAAGTGTGGTGGATGTGCATGCCACATGCATGTTGAGTTTGCAAGTGGCCTAATGATCCAAAAATTAGGGGGAGTAGAAAAAATCAAATTCTCAAGTGGTTGGATATTTACCAACCCACTTTTTGCTTTTTGGAATTATCTCTCTCAGCATTTGTGCCTTTCCATTTGGGATGTTCAAATTTTTTTTTTTTTCGGGTCCAAACTTGTGCTCTCCCATTTTTCCTCGTAAACAAAAAAGATATAAGATCGCAACAAAACGAAAATTTTAGAGTTCATGTGTGCAAAAAAAATTCGAAAACTATAGAGAATTATTTCAGGCACTAAAAATGAGCCCCAAAATCCATGTTTGGGAAATTCCACTAGTACAACCCCCTAATAATAGCTTGGTGGAATTTTATAGGAAAGGGACTTCTAACTAATCCCAACATGCTTTATGTGTGGTGGATGTGCATGCCACAAGCAAGTTGAGGATGCAAGTGGCCTAATGATCCAAAAATTAGGGGGAGTTGAAAAAGTCCAATTCTCATGTGGTTGGATATTTACCAACCCACTTTTTGCTTATCCTTAAAAATCACTTTTTGCTTTTTGGAATTATCTCTCTCAGCATTTGTGCATTTCCATTTGGGATGTTCAAATTTTTTTTTTTTTTCGGGTCCAAAGTTGTGCTCTCCCATTTTTCCTCGTAAACAAAATAGATATAAGATCGCAACAAAACGAAAATTTTAGAGTTCATGTGTGCAAAAAAGTTTCGATAACCATAGATAATTATTTCAGGCACTAAAAATGAGCCCCAAAATCCATGTTTGGGAAATTCCACTAGTACAACCCCCTAAAAATAGCTTGGTGGAATTTTATAAGAAAGGGACTTCTAACTGATCCCAACATGCTTTAAGTGTGGTGGATGTGCATGCCACAAGCATGTTGAGGATGCAAGTGGCCTAATGATCAAAAAATTAGGGGGACTAGAAAAAATCAAATTCTCAAGTGGTTGGATATTTACCAACCCACTTTTTGCCTATCCTTAAAAATCACTTTTTGCTTTGTGGAATTATCTCTCTCAGCATTTGTGCATTTCAATTTGGGATGTTCAAATTTTTTTTTTTTGGGTCCAAACTTGTGCTCTCCCATTTTTCCTCGTAAACAAAATAGATATAAGATTGCCACCAAACGAAAATTTTAGAGTTCATGTGTGCAAAAAAAATTCGAAAACTATAGAGAATTATTTCGGGCACTACAAATGAACCCCAAAATCCATGTTAGGGAAATTCCACTAGTACAACCCCCTAATAATAGCTTGGTGGAATTTTATAGGAAAGGGACTTCTAACTGATCCCAACATGCTTTAAGTGTGGTGGATGTGCATGCCACATGCATGTTGAGTTTGCAAGTGGCCTAATGATCCAAAAATTAGGGGGAGTAGAAAAAATCAAATTCTCAAGTGGTTGGATATTTACCAACCCACTTTTTGCTTTTTGGAATTATCTCTCTCAGCATTTGTGCCTTTCCATTTGGGATGTTCAAATTTTTTTTTTTTTCGGGTCCAAACTTGTGCTCTCCCATTTTTCCTCGTAAACAAAAAAGATATAAGATCGCAACAAAACGAAAATTTTAGAGTTCATGTGTGCAAAAAAAATTCGAAAACTATAGAGAATTATTTCAGGCACTAAAAATGAGCCCCAAAATCCATGTTTGGGAAATTCCACTAGTACAACCCCCTAATAATAGCTTGGTGGAATTTTATAGGAAAGGGACTTCTAACTAATCCCAACATGCTTTATGTGTGGTGGATGTGCATGCCACAAGCAAGTTGAGGATGCAAGTGGCCTAATGATCCAAAAATTAGGGGGAGTTGAAAAAGTCCAATTCTCATGTGGTTGGATATTTACCAACCCACTTTTTGCTTATCCTTAAAAATCACTTTTTGCTTTTTGGAATTATCTCTCTCAGCATTTGTGCATTTCCATTTGGGATGTTCAAATTTTTTTTTTTTTTCGGGTCCAAAGTTGTGCTCTCCCATTTTTCCTCGTAAACAAAATAGATATAAGATCGCAACAAAACGAAAATTTTAGAGTTCATGTGTGCAAAAAAGTTTCGATAACCATAGATAATTATTTCAGGCACTAAAAATGAGCCCCAAAATCCATGTTTGGGAAATTCCACTAGTACAACCCCCTAAAAATAGCTTGGTGGAATTTTATAAGAAAGGGACTTCTAACTGATCCCAACATGCTTTAAGTGTGGTGGATGTGCATGCCACAAGCATGTTGAGGATGCAAGTGGCCTAATGATCAAAAAATTAGGGGGACTAGAAAAAATCAAATTCTCAAGTGGTTGGATATTTACCAACCCACTTTTTGCCTATCCTTAAAAATCACTTTTTGCTTTGTGGAATTATCTCTCTCAGCATTTGTGCATTTCAATTTGGGATGTTCAAATTTTTTTTTTTTGGGTCCAAACTTGTGCTCTCCCATTTTTCCTCGTAAACAAAATAGATATAAGATTGCCACCAAACGAAAATTTTAGAGTTCATGTGTGCAAAAAAAATTCGAAAACTATAGAGAATTATTTCGGGCACTACAAATGAACCCCAAAATCCATGTTAGGGAAATTCCACTAGTACAACCCCCTAATAATAGCTTGGTGGAATTTTATAGGAAAGGGACTTCTAACTGATCCCAACATGCTTTAAGTGTGGTGGATGTGCATGCCACATGCATGTTGAGTTTGCAAGTGGCCTAATGATCCAAAAATTAGGGGGAGTAGAAAAAATCAAATTCTCAAGTGGTTGGATATTTACCAACCCACTTTTTGCTTTTTGGAATTATCTCTCTCAGCATTTGTGCCTTTCCATTTGGGATGTTCAAATTTTTTTTTTTTTCGGGTCCAAACTTGTGCTCTCCCATTTTTCCTCGTAAACAAAAAAGATATAAGATCGCAACAAAACGAAAATTTTAGAGTTCATGTGTGCAAAAAAAATTCGAAAACTATAGAGAATTATTTCAGGCACTAAAAATGAGCCCCAAAATCCATGTTTGGGAAATTCCACTAGTACAACCCCCTAATAATAGCTTGGTGGAATTTTATAGGAAAGGGACTTCTAACTAATCCCAACATGCTTTATGTGTGGTGGATGTGCATGCCACAAGCAAGTTGAGGATGCAAGTGGCCTAATGATCCAAAAATTAGGGGGAGTTGAAAAAGTCCAATTCTCATGTGGTTGGATATTTACCAACCCACTTTTTGCTTATCCTTAAAAATCACTTTTTGCTTTTTGGAATTATCTCTCTCAGCATTTGTGCATTTCCATTTGGGATGTTCAAATTTTTTTTTTTTTTCGGGTCCAAAGTTGTGCTCTCCCATTTTTCCTCGTAAACAAAATAGATATAAGATCGCAACAAAACGAAAATTTTAGAGTTCATGTGTGCAAAAAAGTTTCGATAACCATAGATAATTATTTCAGGCACTAAAAATGAGCCCCAAAATCCATGTTTGGGAAATTCCACTAGTACAACCCCCTAAAAATAGCTTGGTGGAATTTTATAAGAAAGGGACTTCTAACTGATCCCAACATGCTTTAAGTGTGGTGGATGTGCATGCCACAAGCATGTTGAGGATGCAAGTGGCCTAATGATCAAAAAATTAGGGGGACTAGAAAAAATCAAATTCTCAAGTGGTTGGATATTTACCAACCCACTTTTTGCCTATCCTTAAAAATCACTTTTTGCTTTGTGGAATTATCTCTCTCAGCATTTGTGCATTTCAATTTGGGATGTTCAAATTTTTTTTTTTTGGGTCCAAACTTGTGCTCTCCCATTTTTCCTCGTAAACAAAATAGATATAAGATTGCCACCAAACGAAAATTTTAGAGTTCATGTGTGCAAAAAAAATTCGAAAACTATAGAGAATTATTTCGGGCACTACAAATGAACCCCAAAATCCATGTTAGGGAAATTCCACTAGTACAACCCCCTAATAATAGCTTGGTGGAATTTTATAGGAAAGGGACTTCTAACTGATCCCAACATGCTTTAAGTGTGGTGGATGTGCATGCCACATGCATGTTGAGTTTGCAAGTGGCCTAATGATCCAAAAATTAGGGGGAGTAGAAAAAATCAAATTCTCAAGTGGTTGGATATTTACCAACCCACTTTTTGCTTTTTGGAATTATCTCTCTCAGCATTTGTGCCTTTCCATTTGGGATGTTCAAATTTTTTTTTTTTTCGGGTCCAAACTTGTGCTCTCCCATTTTTCCTCGTAAACAAAAAAGATATAAGATCGCAACAAAACGAAAATTTTAGAGTTCATGTGTGCAAAAAAAATTCGAAAACTATAGAGAATTATTTCAGGCACTAAAAATGAGCCCCAAAATCCATGTTTGGGAAATTCCACTAGTACAACCCCCTAATAATAGCTTGGTGGAATTTTATAGGAAAGGGACTTCTAACTAATCCCAACATGCTTTATGTGTGGTGGATGTGCATGCCACAAGCAAGTTGAGGATGCAAGTGGCCTAATGATCCAAAAATTAGGGGGAGTTGAAAAAGTCCAATTCTCATGTGGTTGGATATTTACCAACCCACTTTTTGCTTATCCTTAAAAATCACTTTTTGCTTTTTGGAATTATCTCTCTCAGCATTTGTGCATTTCCATTTGGGATGTTCAAATTTTTTTTTTTTTTCGGGTCCAAAGTTGTGCTCTCCCATTTTTCCTCGTAAACAAAATAGATATAAGATCGCAACAAAACGAAAATTTTAGAGTTCATGTGTGCAAAAAAGTTTCGATAACCATAGATAATTATTTCAGGCACTAAAAATGAGCCCCAAAATCCATGTTTGGGAAATTCCACTAGTACAACCCCCTAAAAATAGCTTGGTGGAATTTTATAAGAAAGGGACTTCTAACTGATCCCAACATGCTTTAAGTGTGGTGGATGTGCATGCCACAAGCATGTTGAGGATGCAAGTGGCCTAATGATCAAAAAATTAGGGGGACTAGAAAAAATCAAATTCTCAAGTGGTTGGATATTTACCAACCCACTTTTTGCCTATCCTTAAAAATCACTTTTTGCTTTGTGGAATTATCTCTCTCAGCATTTGTGCATTTCAATTTGGGATGTTCAAATTTTTTTTTTTTGGGTCCAAACTTGTGCTCTCACCATTTTTCCTCGTAAACAAAATAGATATAAGATTGCCACCAAACGAAAATTTTAGAGTTCATGTGTGCAAAAAAAATTCGAAAACTATAGAGAATTATTTCGGGCACTACAAATGAACCCCAAAATCCATGTTAGGGAAATTCCACTAGTACAACCCCCTAATAATAGCTTGGTGGAATTTTATAGGAAAGGGACTTCTAACTGATCCCAACATGCTTTAAGTGTGGTGGATGTGCATGCCACATGCATGTTGAGTTTGCAAGTGGCCTAATGATCCAAAAATTAGGGGGAGTAGAAAAAATCAAATTCTCAAGTGGTTGGATATTTACCAACCCACTTTTTGCTTTTTGGAATTATCTCTCTCAGCATTTGTGCCTTTCCATTTGGGATGTTCAAATTTTTTTTTTTTTCGGGTCCAAACTTGTGCTCTCCCATTTTTCCTCGTAAACAAAAAAGATATAAGATCGCAACAAAACGAAAATTTTAGAGTTCATGTGTGCAAAAAAAATTCGAAAACTATAGAGAATTATTTCAGGCACTAAAAATGAGCCCCAAAATCCATGTTTGGGAAATTCCACTAGTACAACCCCCTAATAATAGCTTGGTGGAATTTTATAGGAAAGGGACTTCTAACTAATCCCAACATGCTTTATGTGTGGTGGATGTGCATGCCACAAGCAAGTTGAGGATGCAAGTGGCCTAATGATCCAAAAATTAGGGGGAGTTGAAAAAGTCCAATTCTCATGTGGTTGGATATTTACCAACCCACTTTTTGCTTATCCTTAAAAATCACTTTTTGCTTTTTGGAATTATCTCTCTCAGCATTTGTGCATTTCCATTTGGGATGTTCAAATTTTTTTTTTTTTTCGGGTCCAAAGTTGTGCTCTCCCATTTTTCCTCGTAAACAAAATAGATATAAGATCGCAACAAAACGAAAATTTTAGAGTTCATGTGTGCAAAAAAGTTTCGATAACCATAGATAATTATTTCAGGCACTAAAAATGAGCCCCAAAATCCATGTTTGGGAAATTCCACTAGTACAACCCCCTAAAAATAGCTTGGTGGAATTTTATAAGAAAGGGACTTCTAACTGATCCCAACATGCTTTAAGTGTGGTGGATGTGCATGCCACAAGCATGTTGAGGATGCAAGTGGCCTAATGATCAAAAAATTAGGGGGACTAGAAAAAATCAAATTCTCAAGTGGTTGGATATTTACCAACCCACTTTTTGCCTATCCTTAAAAATCACTTTTTGCTTTGTGGAATTATCTCTCTCAGCATTTGTGCATTTCAATTTGGGATGTTCAAATTTTTTTTTTTTGGGTCCAAACTTGTGCTCTCCCCATTTTTCCTCGTAAACAAAATAGATATAAGATTGCCACCAAACGAAAATTTTAGAGTTCATGTGTGCAAAAAAAATTCGAAAACTATAGAGAATTATTTCGGGCACTACAAATGAACCCCAAAATCCATGTTAGGGAAATTCCACTAGTACAACCCCCTAATAATAGCTTGGTGGAATTTTATAGGAAAGGGACTTCTAACTGATCCCAACATGCTTTAAGTGTGGTGGATGTGCATGCCACATGCATGTTGAGTTTGCAAGTGGCCTAATGATCCAAAAATTAGGGGGAGTAGAAAAAATCAAATTCTCAAGTGGTTGGATATTTACCAACCCACTTTTTGCTTTTTGGAATTATCTCTCTCAGCATTTGTGCCTTTCCATTTGGGATGTTCAAATTTTTTTTTTTTTCGGGTCCAAACTTGTGCTCTCCCATTTTTCCTCGTAAACAAAAAAGATATAAGATCGCAACAAAACGAAAATTTTAGAGTTCATGTGTGCAAAAAAAATTCGAAAACTATAGAGAATTATTTCAGGCACTAAAAATGAGCCCCAAAATCCATGTTTGGGAAATTCCACTAGTACAACCCCCTAATAATAGCTTGGTGGAATTTTATAGGAAAGGGACTTCTAACTAATCCCAACATGCTTTATGTGTGGTGGATGTGCATGCCACAAGCAAGTTGAGGATGCAAGTGGCCTAATGATCCAAAAATTAGGGGGAGTTGAAAAAGTCCAATTCTCATGTGGTTGGATATTTACCAACCCACTTTTTGCTTATCCTTAAAAATCACTTTTTGCTTTTTGGAATTATCTCTCTCAGCATTTGTGCATTTCCATTTGGGATGTTCAAATTTTTTTTTTTTTCGGGTCCAAAGTTGTGCTCTCCCATTTTTCCTCGTAAACAAAATAGATATAAGATCGCAACAAAACGAAAATTTTAGAGTTCATGTGTGCAAAAAAGTTTCGATAACCATAGATAATTATTTCAGGCACTAAAAATGAGCCCCAAAATCCATGTTTGGGAAATTCCACTAGTACAACCCCCCTAAAAATAGCTTGGTGGAATTTTATAAGAAAGGGACTTCTAACTGATCCCAACATGCTTTAAGTGTGGTGGATGTGCATGCCACAAGCATGTTGAGGATGCAAGTGGCCTAATGATCAAAAAATTAGGGGGACTAGAAAAAATCAAATTCTCAAGTGGTTGGATATTTACCAACCCACTTTTTGCCTATCCTTAAAAATCACTTTTTGCTTTGTGGAATTATCTCTCTCAGCATTTGTGCATTTCAATTTGGGATGTTCAAATTTTTTTTTTTTGGGTCCAAACTTGTGCTCTCCCATTTTTCCTCGTAAACAAAATAGATATAAGATTGCCACCAAACGAAAATTTTAGAGTTCATGTGTGCAAAAAAAATTCGAAAACTATAGAGAATTATTTCGGGCACTACAAATGAACCCCAAAATCCATGTTAGGGAAATTCCACTAGTACAACCCCCTAATAATAGCTTGGTGGAATTTTATAGGAAAGGGACTTCTAACTGATCCCAACATGCTTTAAGTGTGGTGGATGTGCATGCCACATGCATGTTGAGTTTGCAAGTGGCCTAATGATCCAAAAATTAGGGGGAGTAGAAAAAATCAAATTCTCAAGTGGTTGGATATTTACCAACCCACTTTTTGCTTTTTGGAATTATCTCTCTCAGCATTTGTGCCTTTCCATTTGGGATGTTCAAATTTTTTTTTTTTTCGGGTCCAAACTTGTGCTCTCCCATTTTTCCTCGTAAACAAAAAAGATATAAGATCGCAACAAAACGAAAATTTTAGAGTTCATGTGTGCAAAAAAAATTCGAAAACTATAGAGAATTATTTCAGGCACTAAAAATGAGCCCCAAAATCCATGTTTGGGAAATTCCACTAGTACAACCCCCTAATAATAGCTTGGTGGAATTTTATAGGAAAGGGACTTCTAACTAATCCCAACATGCTTTATGTGTGGTGGATGTGCATGCCACAAGCAAGTTGAGGATGCAAGTGGCCTAATGATCCAAAAATTAGGGGGAGTTGAAAAAGTCCAATTCTCATGTGGTTGGATATTTACCAACCCACTTTTTGCTTATCCTTAAAAATCACTTTTTGCTTTTTGGAATTATCTCTCTCAGCATTTGTGCATTTCCATTTGGGATGTTCAAATTTTTTTTTTTTTTCGGGTCCAAAGTTGTGCTCTCCCATTTTTCCTCGTAAACAAAATAGATATAAGATCGCAACAAAACGAAAATTTTAGAGTTCATGTGTGCAAAAAAGTTTCGATAACCATAGATAATTATTTCAGGCACTAAAAATGAGCCCCAAAATCCATGTTTGGGAAATTCCACTAGTACAACCCCCTAAAAATAGCTTGGTGGAATTTTATAAGAAAGGGACTTCTAACTGATCCCAACATGCTTTAAGTGTGGTGGATGTGCATGCCACAAGCATGTTGAGGATGCAAGTGGCCTAATGATCAAAAAATTAGGGGGACTAGAAAAAATCAAATTCTCAAGTGGTTGGATATTTACCAACCCACTTTTTGCCTATCCTTAAAAATCACTTTTTGCTTTGTGGAATTATCTCTCTCAGCATTTGTGCATTTCAATTTGGGATGTTCAAATTTTTTTTTTTTGGGTCCAAACTTGTGCTCTCCCATTTTTCCTCGTAAACAAAATAGATATAAGATTGCCACCAAACGAAAATTTTAGAGTTCATGTGTGCAAAAAAAATTCGAAAACTATAGAGAATTATTTCGGGCACTACAAATGAACCCCAAAATCCATGTTAGGGAAATTCCACTAGTACAACCCCCTAATAATAGCTTGGTGGAATTTTATAGGAAAGGGACTTCTAACTGATCCCAACATGCTTTAAGTGTGGTGGATGTGCATGCCACATGCATGTTGAGTTTGCAAGTGGCCTAATGATCCAAAAATTAGGGGGAGTAGAAAAAATCAAATTCTCAAGTGGTTGGATATTTACCAACCCACTTTTTGCTTTTTGGAATTATCTCTCTCAGCATTTGTGCCTTTCCATTTGGGATGTTCAAATTTTTTTTTTTTTCGGGTCCAAACTTGTGCTCTCCCATTTTTCCTCGTAAACAAAAAAGATATAAGATCGCAACAAAACGAAAATTTTAGAGTTCATGTGTGCAAAAAAAATTCGAAAACTATAGAGAATTATTTCAGGCACTAAAAATGAGCCCCAAAATCCATGTTTGGGAAATTCCACTAGTACAACCCCCTAATAATAGCTTGGTGGAATTTTATAGGAAAGGGACTTCTAACTAATCCCAACATGCTTTATGTGTGGTGGATGTGCATGCCACAAGCAAGTTGAGGATGCAAGTGGCCTAATGATCCAAAAATTAGGGGGAGTTGAAAAAGTCCAATTCTCATGTGGTTGGATATTTACCAACCCACTTTTTGCTTATCCTTAAAAATCACTTTTTGCTTTTTGGAATTATCTCTCTCAGCATTTGTGCATTTCCATTTGGGATGTTCAAATTTTTTTTTTTTTTTCGGGTCCAAAGTTGTGCTCTCCCATTTTTCCTCGTAAACAAAATAGATATAAGATCGCAACAAAACGAAAATTTTAGAGTTCATGTGTGCAAAAAAGTTTCGATAACCATAGATAATTATTTCAGGCACTAAAAATGAGCCCCAAAATCCATGTTTGGGAAATTCCACTAGTACAACCCCCTAAAAATAGCTTGGTGGAATTTTATAAGAAAGGGACTTCTAACTGATCCCAACATGCTTTAAGTGTGGTGGATGTGCATGCCACAAGCATGTTGAGGATGCAAGTGGCCTAATGATCAAAAAATTAGGGGGACTAGAAAAAATCAAATTCTCAAGTGGTTGGATATTTACCAACCCACTTTTTGCCTATCCTTAAAAATCACTTTTTGCTTTGTGGAATTATCTCTCTCAGCATTTGTGCATTTCAATTTGGGATGTTCAAATTTTTTTTTTTTGGGTCCAAACTTGTGCTCTCCCATTTTTCCTCGTAAACAAAATAGATATAAGATTGCCACCAAACGAAAATTTTAGAGTTCATGTGTGCAAAAAAAATTCGAAAACTATAGAGAATTATTTCGGGCACTACAAATGAACCCCAAAATCCATGTTAGGGAAATTCCACTAGTACAACCCCCTAATAATAGCTTGGTGGAATTTTATAGGAAAGGGACTTCTAACTGATCCCAACATGCTTTAAGTGTGGTGGATGTGCATGCCACATGCATGTTGAGTTTGCAAGTGGCCTAATGATCCAAAAATTAGGGGGAGTAGAAAAAATCAAATTCTCAAGTGGTTGGATATTTACCAACCCACTTTTTGCTTTTTGGAATTATCTCTCTCAGCATTTGTGCCTTTCCATTTGGGATGTTCAAATTTTTTTTTTTTTCGGGTCCAAACTTGTGCTCTCCCATTTTTCCTCGTAAACAAAAAAGATATAAGATCGCAACAAAACGAAAATTTTAGAGTTCATGTGTGCAAAAAAAATTCGAAAACTATAGAGAATTATTTCAGGCACTAAAAATGAGCCCCAAAATCCATGTTTGGGAAATTCCACTAGTACAACCCCCTAATAATAGCTTGGTGGAATTTTATAGGAAAGGGACTTCTAACTAATCCCAACATGCTTTATGTGTGGTGGATGTGCATGCCACAAGCAAGTTGAGGATGCAAGTGGCCTAATGATCCAAAAATTAGGGGGAGTTGAAAAAGTCCAATTCTCATGTGGTTGGATATTTACCAACCCACTTTTTGCTTATCCTTAAAAATCACTTTTTGCTTTTTGGAATTATCTCTCTCAGCATTTGTGCATTTCCATTTGGGATGTTCAAATTTTTTTTTTTTTTCGGGTCCAAAGTTGTGCTCTCCCATTTTTCCTCGTAAACAAAATAGATATAAGATCGCAACAAAACGAAAATTTTAGAGTTCATGTGTGCAAAAAAGTTTCGATAACCATAGATAATTATTTCAGGCACTAAAAATGAGCCCCAAAATCCATGTTTGGGAAATTCCACTAGTACAACCCCCTAAAAAATAGCTTGGTGGAATTTTATAAGAAAGGGACTTCTAACTGATCCCAACATGCTTTAAGTGTGGTGGATGTGCATGCCACAAGCATGTTGAGGATGCAAGTGGCCTAATGATCAAAAAATTAGGGGGACTAGAAAAAATCAAATTCTCAAGTGGTTGGATATTTACCAACCCACTTTTTGCCTATCCTTAAAAATCACTTTTTGCTTTGTGGAATTATCTCTCTCAGCATTTGTGCATTTCAATTTGGGATGTTCAAATTTTTTTTTTTTGGGTCCAAACTTGTGCTCTCCCATTTTTCCTCGTAAACAAAATAGATATAAGATTGCCACCAAACGAAAATTTTAGAGTTCATGTGTGCAAAAAAAATTCGAAAACTATAGAGAATTATTTCGGGCACTACAAATGAACCCCCAAAATCCATGTTAGGGAAATTCCACTAGTACAACCCCCTAATAATAGCTTGGTGGAATTTTATAGGAAAGGGACTTCTAACTGATCCCAACATGCTTTAAGTGTGGTGGATGTGCATGCCACATGCATGTTGAGTTTGCAAGTGGCCTAATGATCCAAAAATTAGGGGGAGTAGAAAAAATCAAATTCTCAAGTGGTTGGATATTTACCAACCCACTTTTTGCTTTTTGGAATTATCTCTCTCAGCATTTGTGCCTTTCCATTTGGGATGTTCAAATTTTTTTTTTTTCGGGTCCAAACTTGTGCTCTCCCATTTTTCCTCGTAAACAAAAAAGATATAAGATCGCAACAAAACGAAAATTTTAGAGTTCATGTGTGCAAAAAAATTCGAAAACTATAGAGAATTATTTCAGGCACTAAAAATGAGCCCAAAATCCATGTTTGGGAAATTCCACTAGTACAACCCCCTAATAATAGCTTGGTGGAATTTTATAGGAAAGGGACTTCTAACTAATCCCAACATGCTTTATGTGTGGTGGATGTGCATGCCACAAGCAAGTTGAGGATGCAAGTGGCCTAATGATCCAAAAATTAGGGGGAGTTGAAAAAGTCCAATTCTCATGTGGTTGGATATTTACCAACCACTTTTTGCTTATCCTTAAAAATCACTTTTTGCTTTTTGGAATTATCTCTCTCAGCATTTGTGCATTTCCATTTGGGATGTTCAAATTTTTTTTTTTTTCGGGTCCAAAGTTGTGCTCTCCCATTTTTCCTCGTAAACAAAATAGATATAAGATCGCAACAAAACGAAAATTTTAGAGTTCATGTGTGCAAAAAAGTTTCGATAACCATAGATAATTATTTCAGGCACTAAAAATGAGCCCCAAAATCCATGTTTGGGAAATTCCACTAGTACAACCCCCTAAAAATAGCTTGGTGGAATTTTATAAGAAAGGGACTTCTAACTGATCCCAACATGCTTTAAGTGTGGTGGATGTGCATGCCACAAGCATGTTGAGGATGCAAGTGGCCTAATGATCAAAAAATTAGGGGGACTAGAAAAAATCAAATTCTCAAGTGGTTGGATATTTACCAACCCACTTTTTGCTATCCTTAAAAATCACTTTTTGCTTTGTGGAATTATCTCTCTCAGCATTTGTGCATTTCAATTTGGGATGTTCAAATTTTTTTTTTTTGGGTCCAAACTTGTGCTCTCCCATTTTTCCTCGTAAACAAAATAGATATAAGATTGCCACCAAACGAAAATTTTAGAGTTCATGTGTGCAAAAAAAATTCGAAAACTATAGAGAATTATTTCGGGCACTACAAATGAACCCCAAAATCCATGTTAGGGAAATTCCACTAGTACAACCCCCTAATAATAGCTTGGTGGAATTTTATAGGAAAGGGACTTCTAACTGATCCCAACATGCTTTAAGTGTGGTGGATGTGCATGCCACATGGCATGTGAGTTTGCAAGTGGCCTAATGATCCAAAAATTAGGGGGAGTAGAAAAAATCAAATTCTCAGTGGTTGGATATTTACCAACCCACTTTTTGCTTTTTGGAATTATCTCTCTCAGCATTTGTGCCTTTCCATTTGGGATGTTCAAATTTTTTTTTTTTTCGGGTCCAAACTTGTGCTCTCCCATTTTTCCTCGTAAACAAAAAAGATATAAGATCGCAACAAAACGAAAATTTTAGAGTTCATGTGTGCAAAAAAAATTCGAAAACTATAGAGAATTATTTCAGGCACTAAAAATGAGCCCCAAAATCCATGTTTGGGAAATTCCACTAGTACAACCCCCTAATAATAGCTTGGTGGAATTTTATAGGAAAGGGACTTCTAACTAATCCCAACATGCTTTATGTGTGGTGGATGTGCATGCCACAAGCAAGTTGAGGATGCAAGTGGCCTAATGATCCAAAAATTAGGGGGAGTTGAAAAAGTCCAATTCTCATGTGGTTGGATATTTACCAACCCACTTTTTGCTTATCCTTAAAAATCACTTTTTGCTTTTTGGAATTATCTCTCTCAGCATTTGTGCATTTCCATTTGGGATGTTCAAATTTTTTTTTTTTTTCGGGTCCAAAGTTGTGCTCTCCCATTTTTCCTCGTAAACAAAATAGATATAAGATCGCAACAAAACGAAAATTTTAGAGTTCATGTGTGCAAAAAAGTTTCGATAACCATAGATAATTATTTCAGGCACTAAAAATGAGCCCCAAAATCCATGTTTGGGAAATTCCACTAGTACAACCCCCTAAAAATAGCTTGGTGGAATTTTATAAGAAAGGGACTTCTAACTGATCCCAACATGCTTTAAGTGTGGTGGATGTGCATGCCACAAGCATGTTGAGGATGCAAGTGGCCTAATGATCAAAAAATTAGGGGGACTAGAAAAAATCAAATTCTCAAGTGGTTGGATATTTACCAACCCACTTTTTGCCTATCCTTAAAAATCACTTTTTGCTTTGTGGAATTATCTCTCTCAGCATTTGTGCATTTCAATTTGGGATGTTCAAATTTTTTTTTTTTGGGTCCAAACTTGTGCTCTCCCATTTTTCCCTCGTAAACAAAATAGATATAAGATTGCCACCAAACGAAAATTTTAGAGTTCATGTGTGCAAAAAAAAATTCGAAAACTATAGAGAATTATTTCGGGCACTACAAATGAACCCCAAAATCCATGTTAGGGAAATTCCACTAGTACAACCCCTAATAATAGCTTGGTGAATTTTATAGGAAAGGGACTTCTAACTGATCCCAACATGCTTTAAGTGTGGTGGATGTGCATGCCACATGCATGTTGAGTTTGCAAGTGGCCTAATGATCCAAAAATTAGGGGGAGTAGAAAAAATCAAATTCTCAAGTGGTTGGATATTTACCAACCCACTTTTTGCTTTTTGGAATTATCTCTCTCAGCATTTGTGCCTTTCCATTTGGGATGTTCAAATTTTTTTTTTTTTTCGGGTCCAAACTTGTGCTCTCCCATTTTTCCTCGTAAACAAAAAAGATATAAGATCGCAACAAAACGAAAATTTTAGAGTTCATGTGTGCAAAAAAAATTCGAAAACTATAGAGAATTATTTCAGGCACTAAAAATGAGCCCCAAAATCCATGTTTGGGAAATTCCACTAGTACAACCCCCTAATAATAGCTTGGTGGAATTTTATAGGAAAGGGACTTCTAACTAATCCCAAAATGCTTTATGTGTGGTGGATGTGCATGCCACAAGCAAGTTGAGGATGCAAGTGGCCTAATGATCCAAAAATTAGGGGGAGTTGAAAAAGTCCAATTCTCATGTGGTTGGATATTTACCAACCCACTTTTTGCTTATCCTTAAAAATCACTTTTTGCTTTTTGGAATTATCTCTCTCAGCATTTGTGCATTTCCATTTGGGATGTTCAAATTTTTTTTTTTTTTCGGGTCCAAAGTTGTGCTCTCCCATTTTTCCTCGTAAACAAAATAGATATAAGATCGCAACAAAACGAAAATTTTAGAGTTCATGTGTGCAAAAAAGTTTCGATAACCATAGATAATTATTTCAGGCACTAAAAATGAGCCCCAAAATCCATGTTTGGAAATTCCACTAGTACAACCCCCTAAAAATAGCTTGGTGGAAATTTTAATAAGAAAGGACTTCTAACTGATCCCAACATGCTTTAAGTGTGGTGGATGTGCATGCCACAAGCATGTTGAGGATGCAAGTGGCCTAATGATCAAAAAATTAGGGGGACTAGAAAAAATCAAATTCTCAAGTGGTTGGATATTTACCAACCCACTTTTTGCCTATCCTTAAAAATCACTTTTTGCTTTGTGGAATTATCTCTCTCAGCATTTGTGCATTTCAATTTGGGATGTTCAAATTTTTTTTTTTGGGTCCAAACTTGTGCTCTCCCATTTTTCCTCGTAAACAAAATAGATATAAGATTGCCACCAAACGAAAATTTTAGAGTTCATGTGTGCAA
>NW_027181928.1:0-32421 GCF_029961685.1 Aristolochia californica | reverse complement strand
ATATCAGGTTTTGCAATCGTCGGGAAAAAGGGGGAGGCTGGGATTTTTAACTGAGTCTTGAATCCCAATCCATAAGTCATTTCTTAGGGTAATATAGCCCGTTACGCATGATAAATCACTTTACAATCATCCATGATCATTGGGTCAGCTTTTTGTAGATGGGCAATATAATGGCTTGTTTGACTGGGGTGAATATCCCACCGCACGTTCACTTGAGAATTTAATGTGCGTTTGTTATTCTCTTCAAAAGCTTTGGATCCATAGGTTATTTGCATCTTTAACATGTTTAAAACATGCAAATCCTTTTTTTAAGCATGTGTGGAGGAAATCTCTTTCTTATAAAATTCCAAGCTGTTGGGGTTGAACTAGTGGAATTTCCCAAACTTGGACAAAAAAACTTTTGTGTTCATTTGTGGTGAGTGAATAAATTTTCTTTACTTACATTTGTTATTGTTTTAAATTTTTTTTCCATACAAGAACAGTAAAATTTTCATTTTGTAGTGATCTATTGCCTTTTTTGTTTACGGGATGAAGGGAGAGCGAAAACTGAAAGTTTTGATTTATGAAAAAAGTGTACATCTAAAATGAAAATGCACAGTGCACAAATGTAGAGCGAGATAATTCCAAGGAGTTTCTGTAATTTTTTGGGATTGTAGGCTCTTCTTAGTTTTTATATATCAGGTTTTGTATTCATCGGGAAAAAGGGGGAGGCTGGGATTTTTAACTGAGTCTTGAATCCGAATCCATAAGTCATTTCTTAGGGTAATATAGACCGTTACGCATGATAAATCACTTTACAATCATCCATGATCGTTGGGTCAGCTTTTTGTAGATGGGCAATATAATGGCTTATTTGACTGGGGTGAATATCCCACCGCACGTTCACTTGAGAATTTAATGAGCGTTTGTTATTCTCTTCAAAAGCTTTGGATCCATAGGTGATTTGCATCTTTAACATGTTTAAAACATGCAAATCCATTTTTTAAGCATGTGTGGAGGAAATCTCTTTCTAATAAAATTCCAAGCTGTTGGGGTTGAACTAGTGGAATTTCCCAAACTTGGACAAAAAAACTTTTGTGTTTATTTGTGGTGTGTGAATAAATTTTCTTTACTTACATTTGTTATTGTTTTAATTTTTTTTTCCGTACAAGAACAGTAAAATTTTCATTTTGTAGTGATCTATTGCCTTTTTGGTTTACGGGATGAAGGGAGAGCGAAAACTGAAAGTTTTGATTTATGAAAAAAGTGTACATCTAAAATGAAAATGCACAGTGCACAAATGTAGAGCGAGATAATTCCAAGGAGTTTCTGTAATTTTTAGGGATTGTAGGCTCTTCTTAGTTTTTATATATCAGGTTTTGTATTCATCGGGAAAAAGGGGGAGGCTGGGATTTTTAACTGAGTCTTGAATCCGAATCCATAAGTCATTTCTTAGGGTAATATAGCCCGTTACGCATGATAAATCACTTTACAATCATCCATGATCGTTGGGTCAGCTTTTTGTAGATGGGCAATATAATGGCTTGTTTGACTGGGGTGAATATGCCACCGCACGTTCACTTGAGAATTTAATGAGCGTTTGTTATTCTGTTCAAAAGCTTTGGATCCATAGGTGATTTGTATCTTTAACATGTTTAAAACATGCAAATCCATTTTTTAAGCATGTGTGGAGGAAATCACTTTCTTATAAAATTCCAAGCAGTTGGGGTTGAACTAGTGGAAATTCCCAAACTTGGACAAAAAAACTTTTGTGTTCATTTGTGGTGTGTGAATAAATTTCCTTTACTTACATTTGTTATTGTTTTAAATTTTTTTTCCGTACATGAACAGTAAAATTTTCATTTTGTAGTGATCTATTGCCTTTTTGGTTTACGGTATGAAGGGAGAGCGAAAACTGAAAGTTTTGATTTATGAAAAAAGTGTACATCTAAAATGAAAATGCACAGTGCACAAATATAGAGCGAGATAATTCCAAGGAGTTTCTGAAATTTTTAGGGATTGTAGGCTCTTCTTAGTTTTTATATATCAGGTTTTGCAATCGTCGGGAAAAAGGGGGAGGCTGGGATTTTTAACTGAGTCTTGAATCCCAATCCATAAGTCATTTCTTAGGGTAATATAGCCCGTTACGCATGATAAATCACTTTACAATCATCCATGATCGTTGGGTCAGCTTTTTGTAGATGGGCAATATAATGGCTTGTTTGACTGGGGTGAATATCCCACCGCACGTTCACTTGAGAATTTAATGTGCGTTTGTTATTCTCTTCAAAAGCTTTGGATCCATAGGTTATTTGCATCTTTAACATGTTTAAAACATGCAAATCCTTTTTTTAAGCATGTGTGGAGGAAATCTCTTTCTTATAAAATTCCAAGCTGTTGGGGTTGAACTAGTGGAATTTCCCAAACTTGGACAAAAAAACTTTTGTGTTCATTTGTGGTGTGTGAATAAATTTTCTTTACTAACATTTGTTATTGTTTTAAATTTTTTTTCCGTACATGAACTGTAAAATTTTCATTTTGTTGTGATCTATTGCCTTTTTGGTTTACGGGATGAAGGGAGAGCGAAAACTGAAAGTTTTGATTTATGAAAAAAGTGTACATCTAAAATGAAAATGCACAGTGCACAAATGTAGAGCGAGATAATTCCAAGGAGTTTCTGTAATTTTTAGGGATTGTAGGCTTTTCTTAGTTTTTATATATCAGGTTTTGCAATCATCGGGAAAAAGGGGGAGGCAGGGTTTTTTAACTGAGTCTTGAATCCGAATCCATAAGTCATTTCTTAGGGTAATATAGCCCGTTACGCATGATAAATCACTTTACAATCATCCATGATCGTTGGGTCAGCTTTTTGTAGATGGGCAATATAATGGCTTGTTTGACTGGGGTGAATATGCCACCGCACGTTCACTTGAGAATTTAATGAGCGTTTGTTATTCTCTTCAAAAGCTTTGGATCCATAGGTGATTTGCATCTTTAACATGTTCAAAACATGCAAATCCATTTTTTAAGCAGGTGTGGAGGAAATCTCTTTGTTATAAAATTCCAAGCTGTTGGGGTTGAACTAGTGGAATTTTCCAAACTTGGACAAAAAAACTTTTGTGTTCATTTGTGGTGTGTGAATAAATTTTCTTTACTTACATTTGTTATTGTTTTAAATTTTTTTTCCGTACATGAACAGAAAAATTTTCATTTTGTAGTGATCTATTGCCTTTTTGGTTTACGGGATGAAGGGAGAGCGAAAACTGAAAGTTTTGATTTATGAAAAAAGTGTACATCTAAAATGAAAATGCACAGTGCACAAATGTAGAGCGAGATAATTCCAAGGAGTTTCTGTAATTTTTAGGGATTGTAGGCTCTTCTTAGATTTTATATATCAGGTTTTGCAATCGTCGGGAAAAAGGGGGAGGCTGGGATTTTTAACTGAGTCTTTACTCCCAATCCATAAGTCATTTCTTAGGGTAATATAGCCCGTTACGCATGATAAATCACTTTAGAATCATCCATGATCGTTGGGTCAGCTTTTTGTAGATATGCAAAATAATGGCTTGTTTGACTGGGGTGAATATCCCACCGCACGTTCACTTGAGAATTTAATGAGCGTTTGTTATTCTCTTCAAATGCTTTGGATCCATAGGTGATTTGCATCTTTAACATGTTTAAAACATGCAAATCCATTTTTTAAGCATGTGTGGAGCAAATCTCTTTCTGATAAAATTCCAAGCTGTTGGGGTTGAACTAGTGGAATTACCCAAACTTGGACAAAAAAACTTTTGTGTTCATTTGTGGTGTGTGAATAAATTTTCTTTACCAACATTTGTTATTGTTTTAAATTTTTTTTCCGTTCATGAACTGTAAAATTTTCATTTTGTTGTGATCTATTGCCTTTTTGGTTTACGGGATGAAGGGAGAGCGAAAACTGAAAGTTTTGATTTATGAAAAAAGTGTACATCTAAAATGAAAATGCACAGTGCACAAATGTAGAGCGAGATAATTCCAAGGAGTTTCTGTAATTTTTAGGGATTGTAGGCTTTTCTTAGTTTTTATATATCAGGTTTTGCAATCATCGGGAAAAAGGGGGAGGCAGGGTTTTTTAACTGAGTCTTGAATCCCAATCCATAAGTCATTTCTTAGGGTAATATAGCCCGTTACGCATGATAAATCACTTTACAATCATCCATGATCGTTGGGTCAGCTTTTTGTAGATGGGCAATATAATGGCTTGTTTGACTGGGGTGAATATGCCACCGCACGTTCACTTGAGAATTTAATGAGCGTTTGTTATTCTGTTCAAAAGCTTTGGATCCATAGGTGATTTGCATCTTTAACATGTTTAAAACATGCAAATCCATTTTTTAAGCAGGTGTGGAGGAAATCTCTTTCTTATAAAATTCCAAGCAGTTGGGGTTGAACTAGTGGAATTTCCCAAACTTGGACAAAAAAACTTTTGTGTTCATTTGTGGTGTGTGAATAAATTTTCTTTACTTACATTTGTTATTGTTTTAGATTTTTTTTCCATACAAGAACAGTAAAATTTTCATTTTGTAGTGATCTATTGCCTTTTTTGTTTACGGGATGAAGGGAGAGCGAAAACTGAAAGTTTTGATTTACGAAAAAAGTGTACATCTAAAATGAAAATGCACATTGCACAAATGTAGAGCGAGATAATTCCATGGAGTTTCTGTAATTTTTAGGTATTGTAGGCTTTTCTTAGTTTTTATATATCAGGTTTTGCAATCGTCGGGAAAAAGGGGGAGGCAGGGTTTTTTAACTGAGTCTTGAATCCCAATCCATAAGTCATTTCTTAGGGTAATATAGCCCGTTACGCATGATAAATCACTTTACAATCATCCATGATCGTTAGGTCAGCTTTTTGTAGATGGGCAATATAATGGCTTGTTTGACTGGGGTGAATATGCCACCGCACGTTCACTTGAGAATTTAATGAGCGTTTGTTATTCTGTTCAAAAGCTTTGGATCCATAGGTGATTTGCATCTTTAACATGTTTAAAACATGCAAATCCATTTTTTAAGCAGGTGTGGAGGAAATCTCTTTCTTATAAAATTCCAAGCTGTTGGGGTTGAACTAGTGGAATTTCCCAAACTTGGACAAAAAAACTTTTGTGTTCATTTGTGGTGTGTGAATAAATTTTCTTTACTTACATTTGTTATTGTTTTAGATTTTTTTTCCATACAAGAACAGTAAAATTTTCATTTTGTAGTGATCTATTGCCTTTTTTGTTTACGGGATGAAGGGAGAGCGAAAACTGAAAGTTTTGATTTATGAAAAAAGTGTACATCTAAAATGAAAATGCACATTGCACAAATGTAGAGCGAGATAATTCCAAGGAGTTTCTGTAATTTTTAGGGATTGTAGGCTTGTCTTAGTTTTTATATATCAGGTTTTGCAATCGTCGGGAAAAAGGGGGAGGCAGGGATTTTTAACTGAGTCTTGAATCCGAATCCATAAGTCATTTCTTAGGGTAATATAGCCCGTTACGCATGATAAATCACTTTACAATCATCCATGATCGTTGGGTCAGCTTTTTGTAGATGGGCAATATAATGGCTTGTTTGACTGGGGTGAATATGCCACCGCACGTTCACTTGAGAATTTAATGAGCGTTTGTTATTCTCTTCAAAAGCTTTGGATCCATAGGTGATTTGCATCTTTAACATGTTCAAAACATGCAAATCCATTTTTTAAGCAGGTGTGGAGGAAATCTCTTTGTTATAAAATTCCAAGCTGTTGGGGTTGAACTAGTGGAATTTTCCAAACTTGGACAAAAAAACTTTTGTGTTCATTTGTGGTGTGTGAATAAATTTTCTTTACTTACATTTGTTATTGTTTTAAATTTTTTTTCCGTACATGAACAGAAAAATTTTCATTTTGTAGTGATCTATTGCCTTTTTGGTTTACGGGATGAAGGGAGAGCGAAAACTGAAAGTTTTGATTTATGAAAAAAGTGTACATCTAAAATGAAAATGCACAGTGCACAAATGTAGAGCGAGATAATTCCAAGGAGTTTCTGTAATTTTTAGGGATTGTAGGCTCTTCTTAGATTTTATATATCAGGTTTTGCAATCGTCGGGAAAAAGGGGGAGGCTGGGATTTTTAACTGAGTCTTTACTCCCAATCCATAAGTCATTTCTTAGGGTAATATAGCCCGTTACGCATGATAAATCACTTTAGAATCATCCATGATCGTTGGGTCAGCTTTTTGTAGATATGCAAAATAATGGCTTGTTTGACTGGGGTGAATATCCCACCGCACGTTCACTTGAGAATTTAATGAGCGTTTGTTATTCTCTTCAAATGCTTTGGATCCATAGGTGATTTGCATCTTTAACATGTTTAAAACATGCAAATCCATTTTTTAAGCATGTGTGGAGCAAATCTCTTTCTGATAAAATTCCAAGCTGTTGGGGTTGAACTAGTGGAATTACCCAAACTTGGACAAAAAAACTTTTGTGTTCATTTGTGGTGTGTGAATAAATTTTCTTTACCAACATTTGTTATTGTTTTAAATTTTTTTTCCGTTCATGAACTGTAAAATTTTCATTTTGTTGTGATCTATTGCCTTTTTGGTTTACGGGATGAAGGGAGAGCGAAAACTGAAAGTTTTGATTTATGAAAAAAGTGTACATCTAAAATGAAAATGCACAGTGCACAAATGTAGAGCGAGATAATTCCAAGGAGTTTCTGTAATTTTTAGGGATTGTAGGCTTTTCTTAGTTTTTATATATCAGGTTTTGCAATCATCGGGAAAAAGGGGGAGGCAGGGTTTTTTAACTGAGTCTTGAATCCCAATCCATAAGTCATTTCTTAGGGTAATATAGCCCGTTACGCATGATAAATCACTTTACAATCATCCATGATCGTTGGGTCAGCTTTTTGTAGATGGGCAATATAATGGCTTGTTTGACTGGGGTGAATATGCCACCGCACGTTCACTTGAGAATTTAATGAGCGTTTGTTATTCTGTTCAAAAGCTTTGGATCCATAGGTGATTTGCATCTTTAACATGTTTAAAACATGCAAATCCATTTTTTAAGCAGGTGTGGAGGAAATCTCTTTCTTATAAAATTCCAAGCAGTTGGGGTTGAACTAGTGGAATTTCCCAAACTTGGACAAAAAAACTTTTGTGTTCATTTGTGGTGTGTGAATAAATTTTCTTTACTTACATTTGTTATTGTTTTAGATTTTTTTTCCATACAAGAACAGTAAAATTTTCATTTTGTAGTGATCTATTGCCTTTTTTGTTTACGGGATGAAGGGAGAGCGAAAACTGAAAGTTTTGATTTACGAAAAAAGTGTACATCTAAAATGAAAATGCACATTGCACAAATGTAGAGCGAGATAATTCCATGGAGTTTCTGTAATTTTTAGGTATTGTAGGCTTTTCTTAGTTTTTATATATCAGGTTTTGCAATCGTCGGGAAAAAGGGGGAGGCAGGGTTTTTTAACTGAGTCTTGAATCCCAATCCATAAGTCATTTCTTAGGGTAATATAGCCCGTTACGCATGATAAATCACTTTACAATCATCCATGATCGTTAGGTCAGCTTTTTGTAGATGGGCAATATAATGGCTTGTTTGACTGGGGTGAATATGCCACCGCACGTTCACTTGAGAATTTAATGAGCGTTTGTTATTCTGTTCAAAAGCTTTGGATCCATAGGTGATTTGCATCTTTAACATGTTTAAAACATGCAAATCCATTTTTTAAGCAGGTGTGGAGGAAATCTCTTTCTTATAAAATTCCAAGCTGTTGGGGTTGAACTAGTGGAATTTCCCAAACTTGGACAAAAAAACTTTTGTGTTCATTTGTGGTGTGTGAATAAATTTTCTTTACTTACATTTGTTATTGTTTTAGATTTTTTTTCCATACAAGAACAGTAAAATTTTCATTTTGTAGTGATCTATTGCCTTTTTTGTTTACGGGATGAAGGGAGAGCGAAAACTGAAAGTTTTGATTTATGAAAAAAGTGTACATCTAAAATGAAAATGCACATTGCACAAATGTAGAGCGAGATAATTCCAAGGAGTTTCTGTAATTTTTAGGGATTGTAGGCTTGTCTTAGTTTTTATATATCAGGTTTTGCAATCGTCGGGAAAAAGGGGGAGGCAGGGATTTTTAACTGAGTCTTGAATCCGAATCCATAAGTCATTTCTTAGGGTAATATAGCCCGTTACGCATGATAAATCACTTTACAATCATCCATGATCGTTGGGTCAGCTTTTTGTAGATGGGCAATATAATGGCTTGTTTGACTGGGGTGAATATGCCACCGCACGTTCACTTGAGAATTTAATGAGCGTTTGTTATTCTCTTCAAAAGCTTTGGATCCATAGGTGATTTGCATCTTTAACATGTTCAAAACATGCAAATCCATTTTTTAAGCAGGTGTGGAGGAAATATCTTTCTTATAAAATTCCAAGCTGTTGGGGTTGAACTAGTGGAATTTCCCAAACTTGGACAAAAAAACTTTTGTGTTCATTTGTGGTGTGTGAATAAATTTTCTTTACTTACATTTGTTATTGTTTTAAATTTTTTTTCCGTACATGAACAGTAAAATTTTCATTTTGTAGTGATCTATTGCCTTTTTGGTTTACGGGATGAAGGGAGAGCGAAAACTCAAAGTTTTGATTTATGAAAAAAGTGTACATCTAAAATGAAAATGCACAGTGCACAAATGTAGAGCGAGATAATTCCAAGGAGTTTCTGTAATTTTTAGGGATTGTAGGCTCTTCTTAGATTTT
This sequence comes from Aristolochia californica, assembly GCF_029961685.1. Lineage (NCBI taxonomy): Eukaryota > Viridiplantae > Streptophyta > Magnoliopsida > Piperales > Aristolochiaceae > Aristolochia > Aristolochia californica. The sequence goes on along the minus strand of NW_027181928.1, from coordinate 23,661 downwards.
ATATATCAGGTTTTGCAATCGTCGGGAAAAAGGGGGAGGCTGGGATTTTTAACTGAGTCTTGACTCCCAATCCATAAGTCATTTCTTAGGGTAATATAGCCCGTTACGCATGATAAATCACTTTAGAATCATCCATGATCGTTGGGTCAGCTTTTTGTAGATATGCAAAATAATGGCTTGTTTGACTGGGGTGAATATCCCACTGCACGTTCACTTGAGAATTTAATGAGCGTTTGTTATTCTCTTCAAATGCTTTGGATCCATAGGTGATTTGCATCTTTAACATGTTTAAAACATGCAAATCCATTTTTTAAGCATGTGTGGAGCAAATCTCTTTCTGATAAAATTCCAAGCTGTTGGGGTTGAACTAGTGGAATTACCCAAACTTGGACAAAAAAACTTTTGTGTTCATTTGTGGTGTGTGAATAAATTTTCTTTACCAACATTTGTTATTGTTTTAAATTTTTTTTCCGTTCATGAACTGTAAAATTTTCATTTTGTTGTGATCTATTGCCTTTTTGGTTTACGGGATGAAGGGAGAGCGAAAACTGAAAGTTTTGATTTATGAAAAAAGTGTACATCTAAAATGAAAATGCACAGTGCACAAATGTAGAGCGAGATAATTCCAAGGAGTTTCTGTAATTTTTAGGGATTGTAGGCTTTTCTTAGTTTTTATATATCAGGTTTTGCAATCATCGGGAAAAAGGGGGAGGCAGGGTTTTTTAACTGAGTCTTGAATCCCAATCCATAAGTCATTTCTTAGGGTAATATAGCCCGTTACGCATGATAAATCACTTTACAATCATCCATGATCGTTGGGTCAGCTTTTTGTAGATGGGCAATATAATGGCTTGTTTGACTAGGGTGAATATGCCACCGCACGTTCACTTGAGAATTTAATGAGCGTTTGTTATTCTGTTCAAAAGCTTTGGATCCATAGGTGATTTGCATCTTTAACATGTTTAAAACATGCAAATCCATTTTTTAAGCAGGTGTGGAGGAAATCTCTTTCTTATAAAATTCCAAGCAGTTGGGGTTGAACTAGTGGAATTTCCCAAACTTGGACAAAAAAACTTTTGTGTTCATTTGTGGTGTGTGAATAAATTTTCTTTACTTACATTTGTTATTGTTTTAGATTTTTTTTCCATACAAGAACAGTAAAATTTTCATTTTGTAGTGATCTATTGCCTTTTTTGTTTACGGGATGAAGGGAGAGCGAAAACTGAAAGTTTTGATTTATGAAAAAAGTGTACATCTAAAATGAAAATGCACATTGCACAAATGTAGAGCGAGATAATTCCATGGAGTTTCTGTAATTTTTAGGTATTGTAGGCTTTTCTTAGTTTTTATATATCAGGTTTTGCAATCGTCGGGAAAAAGGGGGAGGCAGGGTTTTTTAACTGAGTCTTGAATCCCAATCCATAAGTCATTTCTTAGGGTAATATAGCCCGTTACGCATGATAAATCACTTTACAATCATCCATGATCGTTAGGTCAGCTTTTTGTAGATGGGCAATATAATGGCTTGTTTGACTGGGGTGAATATGCCACCGCACGTTCACTTGAGAATTTAATGAGCGTTTGTTATTCTGTTCAAAAGCTTTGGATCCATAGGTGATTTGCATCTTTAACATGTTTAAAACATGCAAATCCATTTTTTAAGCAGGTGTGGAGGAAATCTCTTTCTTATAAAATTCCAAGCTGTTGGGGTTGAACTAGTGGAATTTCCCAAACTTGGACAAAAAAACTTTTGTGTTCATTTGTGGTGTGTGAATAAATTTTCTTTACTTACATTTGTTATTGTTTTAGATTTTTTTTCCATACAAGAACAGTAAAATTTTCATTTTGTAGTGATCTATTGCCTTTTTTGTTTACGGGATGAAGGGAGAGCGAAAACTGAAAGTTTTGATTTATGAAAAAAGTGTACATCTAAAATGAAAATGCACATTGCACAAATGTAGAGCGAGATAATTCCAAGGAGTTTCTGTAATTTTTAGGGATTGTAGGCTTGTCTTAGTTTTTATATATCAGGTTTTGCAATCGTCGGGAAAAAGGGGGAGGCAGGGATTTTTAACTGAGTCTTGAATCCGAATCCATAAGTCATTTCTTAGGGTAATATAGCCCGTTACGCATGATAAATCACTTTACAATCATCCATGATCGTTGGGTCAGCTTTTTGTAGATGGGCAATATAATGGCTTGTTTGACTGGGGTGAATATGCCACCGCACGTTCACTTGAGAATTTAATGAGCGTTTGTTATTCTCTTCAAAAGCTTTGGATCCATAGGTGATTTGCATCTTTAACATGTTCAAAACATGCAAATCCATTTTTTAAGCAGGTGTGGAGGAAATCTCTTTCTTATAAAATTCCAAGCTGTTGGGGTTGAACTAGTGGAATTTCCCAAACTTGGACAAAAAAACTTTTGTGTTCATTTGTGGTGTGTGAATAAATTTTCTTTACTTACATTTGTTATTGTTTTAAATTTTTTTTCCGTACATGAACAGTAAAATTTTCATTTTGTAGTGATCTATTGCCTTTTTGGTTTACGGGATGAAGGGAGAGCGAAAACTCAAAGTTTTGATTTATGAAAAAAGTGTACATCTAAAATGAAAATGCACAGTGCACAAATGTAGAGCGAGATAATTCCAAGGAGTTTCTGTAATTTTTAGGGATTGTAGGCTCTTCTTAGATTTTATATATCAGGTTTTGCAATCGTCGGGAAAAAGGGGGAGGCTGGGATTTTTAACTGAGTCTTGACTCCCAATCCATAAGTCATTTCTTAGGGTAATATAGCCCGTTACGCATGATAAATCACTTTAGAATCATCCATGATCGTTGGGTCAGCTTTTTGTAGATATGCAAAATAATGGCTTGTTTGACTGGGGTGAATATCCCACCGCACGTTCACTTGAGAATTTAATGAGCGTTTGTTATTCTCTTCAAATGCTTTGGATCCATAGGTGATTTGCATCTTTAACATGTTTAAAACATGCAAATCCATTTTTTAAGCATGTGTGGAGCAAATCTCTTTCTGATAAAATTCCAAGCTGTTGGGGTTGAACTAGTGGAATTACCCAAACTTGGACAAAAAAACTTTTGTGTTCATTTGTGGTGTGTGAATAAATTTTCTTTACTAACATTTGTTATTGTTTTAAATTTTTTTTCCGTACATGAACTGTAAAATTTTCATTTTGTTGTGATCTATTGCCTTTTTGGTTTACGGGATGAAGGGAGAGCGAAAACTGAAAGTTTTGATTTATGAAAAAAGTGTACATCTAAAATGAAAATGCACAGTGCACAAATGTAGAGCGAGATAATTCCAAGGAGTTTCTGTAATTTTTAGGGATTGTAGGCTTTTCTTAGTTTTTATACATCAGGTTTTGCGATCATCGGGAAAAAGGGGGAGGCAGGGTTTTTTAACTGAGTCTTGAATCCCAATCCATAAGTCATTTCTTAGGGTAATATAGCCCGTTACGCATGATAAATCACTTTACAATCATCCATGATCGTTGGGTCAGCTTTTTGTAGATGGGCAATATAATGGCTTGTTTGACTGGGGTGAATATGCCACCGCACGTTCACTTGAGAATTTAATGAGCGTTTGTTATTCTGTTCAAAAGCTTTGGATCCATAGGTGATTTGCATCTTTAACATGTTTAAAACATGCAAATCCATTTTTTAAGCAGGTGTGGAGGAAATCTCTTTCTTATAAAATTCCAAGCAGTTGGGGTTGAACTAGTGGAATTTCCCAAACTTGGACAAAAAAACTTTTGTGTTCATTTGTGGTGTGTGAATAAATTTTCTTTACTTACATTTGTTATTGTTTTAGATTTTTTTTCCATACAAGAACAGTAAAATTTTCATTTTGTAGTGATCTATTGCCTTTTTTGTTTACGGGATGAAGGGAGAGCGAAAACTGAAAGTTTTGATTTACGAAAAAAGTGTACATCTAAAATGAAAATGCACATTGCACAAATGTAGAGCGAGATAATTCCATGGAGTTTCTGTAATTTTTAGGTATTGTAGGCTTTTCTTAGTTTTTATATATCAGGTTTTGCAATCGTCGGGAAAAAGGGGGAGGCAGGGTTTTTTAACTGAGTCTTGAATCCCAATCCATAAGTCATTTCTTAGGGTAATATAGCCCGTTACGCATGATAAATCACTTTACAATCATCCATGATCGTTAGGTCAGCTTTTTGTAGATGGGCAATATAATGGCTTGTTTGACTGGGGTGAATATGCCACCGCACGTTCACTTGAGAATTTAATGAGCGTTTGTTATTCTGTTCAAAAGCTTTGGATCCATAGGTGATTTGCATCTTTAACATGTTTAAAACATGCAAATCCATTTTTTAAGCAGGTGTGGAGGAAATCTCTTTCTTATAAAATTCCAAGCTGTTGGGGTTGAACTAGTGGAATTTCCCAAACTTGGACAAAAAAACTTTTGTGTTCATTTGTGGTGTGTGAATAAATTTTCTTTACTTACATTTGTTATTGTTTTAGATTTTTTTTCCATACAAGAACAGTAAAATTTTCATTTTGTAGTGATCTATTGCCTTTTTTGTTTACGGGATGAAGGGAGAGCGAAAACTGAAAGTTTTGATTTATGAAAAAAGTGTACATCTAAAATGAAAATGCACATTGCACAAATGTAGAGCGAGATAATTCCAAGGAGTTTCTGTAATTTTTAGGGATTGTAGGCTTGTCTTAGTTTTTATATATCAGGTTTTGCAATCGTCGGGAAAAAGGGGGAGGCAGGGATTTTTAACTGAGTCTTGAATCCGAATCCATAAGTCATTTCTTAGGGTAATATAGCCCGTTACGCATGATAAATCACTTTACAATCATCCATGATCGTTGGGTCAGCTTTTTGTAGATGGGCAATATAATGGCTTGTTTGACTGGGGTGAATATGCCACCGCACGTTCACTTGAGAATTTAATGAGCGTTTGTTATTCTCTTCAAAAGCTTTGGATCCATAGGTGATTTGCATCTTTAACATGTTCAAAACATGCAAATCCATTTTTTAAGCAGGTGTGGAGGAAATCTCTTTCTTATAAAATTCCAAGCTGTTGGGGTTGAACTAGTGGAATTTCCCAAACTTGGACAAAAAAACTTTTGTGTTCATTTGTGGTGTGTGAATAAATTTTCTTTACTTACATTTGTTATTGTTTTAAATTTTTTTTCCGTACATGAACAGTAAAATTTTCATTTTGTAGTGATCTATTGCCTTTTTGGTTTACGGGATGAAGGGAGAGCGAAAACTCAAAGTTTTGATTTATGAAAAAAGTGTACATCTAAAATGAAAATGCACAGTGCACAAATGTAGAGCGAGATAATTCCAAGGAGTTTCTGTAATTTTTAGGGATTGTAGGCTCTTCTTAGATTTTATATATCAGGTTTTGCAATCGTCGGGAAAAAGGGGGAGGCTGGGATTTTTAACTGAGTCTTGACTCCCAATCCATAAGTCATTTCTTAGGGTAATATAGCCCGTTACGCATGATAAATCACTTTAGAATCATCCATGATCGTTGGGTCAGCTTTTTGTAGATATGCAAAATAATGGCTTGTTTGACTGGGGTGAATATCCCACCGCACGTTCACTTGAGAATTTAATGAGCGTTTGTTATTCTCTTCAAATGCTTTGGATCCATAGGTGATTTGCATCTTTAACATGTTTAAAACATGCAAATCCATTTTTTAAGCATGTGTGGAGCAAATCTCTTTCTGATAAAATTCCAAGCTGTTGGGGTTGAACTAGTGGAATTACCCAAACTTGGACAAAAAAACTTTTGTGTTCATTTGTGGTGTGTGAATAAATTTTCTTTACTAACATTTGTTATTGTTTTAAATTTTTTTTCCGTACATGAACTGTAAAATTTTCATTTTGTTGTGATCTATTGCCTTTTTGGTTTACGGGATGAAGGGAGAGCGAAAACTGAAAGTTTTGATTTATGAAAAAAGTGTACATCTAAAATGAAAATGCACAGTGCACAAATGTAGAGCGAGATAATTCCAAGGAGTTTCTGTAATTTTTAGGGATTGTAGGCTTTTCTTAGTTTTTATACATCAGGTTTTGCGATCATCGGGAAAAAGGGGGAGGCAGGGTTTTTTAACTGAGTCTTGAATCCCAATCCATAAGTCATTTCTTAGGGTAATATAGCCCGTTACGCATGATAAATCACTTTACAATCATCCATGATCGTTGGGTCAGCTTTTTGTAGATGGGCAATATAATGGCTTGTTTGACTGGGGTGAATATGCCACCGCACGTTCACTTGAGAATTTAATGAGCGTTTGTTATTCTGTTCAAAAGCTTTGGATCCATAGGTGATTTGCATCTTTAACATGTTTAAAACATGCAAATCCATTTTTTAAGCAGGTGTGGAGGAAATCTCTTTCTTATAAAATTCCAAGCAGTTGGGGTTGAACTAGTGGAATTTCCCAAACTTGGACAAAAAAACTTTTGTGTTCATTTGTGGTGTGTGAATAAATTTTCTTTACTTACATTTGTTATTGTTTTAGATTTTTTTTCCATACAAGAACAGTAAAATTTTCATTTTGTAGTGATCTATTGCCTTTTTTGTTTACGGGATGAAGGGAGAGCGAAAACTGAAAGTTTTGATTTATGAAAAAAGTGTACATCTAAAATGAAAATGCACATTGCACAAATGTAGAGCGAGATAATTCCAAGGAGTTTCTGTAATTTTTAGGTATTGTAGGCTTTTCTTAGTTTTTATATATCAGGTTTTGCAATCGTCGGGAAAAAGGGGGAGGCAGGGTTTTTTAACTGAGTCTTGAATCCCAATCCATAAGTCATTTCTTAGGGTAATATAGCCCGTTACGCATGATAAATCACTTTACAATCATCCATGATCGTTAGGTCAGCTTTTTGTAGATGGGCAATATAATGGCTTGTTTGACTGGGGTGAATATGCCACCGCACGTTCACTTGAGAATTTAATGAGCGTTTGTTATTCTCTTCAAAAGCTTTGGATCCATAGGTGATTTGCATATTTAACAAGTTTAAAACATGCAAATCCATTTTTTAAGCAGGTGTGGAGGAAATCTCTTTCTTATAAAATTCCAAGCTGTTGGGGTTGAACTAGTGGAATTTCCCAAACTTGGACAAAAAAACTTTTGTGTTCATTTGTGGTGTGTGAATAAATTTTCTTTACTTACATTTGTTATTGTTTTAGATTTTTTTTCCATACAAGAACAGTAAAATTTTCATTTTGTAGTGATCTATTGCCTTTTTTGTTTACGGGATGAAGGGAGAGCGAAAACTGAAAGTTTTGATTTATGAAAAAAGTGTACATCTAAAATGAAAATGCACATTGCACAAATGTAGAGCGAGATAATTCCAAGGAGTTTCTGTAATTTTTAGGGATTGTAGGCTTGTCTTAGTTTTTATATATCAGGTTTTGCAATCGTCGGGAAAAAGGGGGAGGCAGGGATTTTTAACTGAGTCTTGAATCCGAATCCATAAGTCATTTCTTAGGGTAATATAGCCCGTTACGCATGATAAATCACTTTACAATCATCCATGATCGTTGGGTCAGCTTTTTGTAGATGGGCAATATAATGGCTTGTTTGACTGGGGTGAATATGCCACCGCACGTTCACTTGAGAATTTAATGAGCGTTTGTTATTCTCTTCAAAAGCTTTGGATCCATAGGTGATTTGCATCTTTAACATGTTCAAAACATGCAAATCCATTTTTTAAGCAGGTGTGGAGGAAATCTCTTTCTTATAAAATTCCAAGCTGTTGGGGTTGAACTAGTGGAATTTCCCAAACTTGGACAAAAAAACTTTTGTGTTCATTTGTGGTGTGTGAATAAATTTTCTTTACTTACATTTGTTATTGTTTTAAATTTTTTTTCCGTACATGAACAGTAAAATTTTCATTTTGTAGTGATCTATTGCCTTTTTGGTTTACGGGATGAAGGGAGAGCGAAAACTCAAAGTTTTGATTTATGAAAAAAGTGTACATCTAAAATGAAAATGCACAGTGCACAAATGTAGAGCGAGATAATTCCAAGGAGTTTCTGTAATTTTTAGGGATTGTAGGCTCTTCTTAGATTTTATATATCAGGTTTTGCAATCGTCGGGAAAAAGGGGGAGGCTGGGATTTTTAACTGAGTCTTGACTCCCAATCCATAAGTCATTTCTTAGGGTAATATAGCCCGTTACGCATGATAAATCACTTTAGAATCATCCATGATCGTTGGGTCAGCTTTTTGTAGATATGCAAAATAATGGCTTGTTTGACTGGGGTGAATATCCCACCGCACGTTCACTTGAGAATTTAATGAGCGTTTGTTATTCTCTTCAAATGCTTTGGATCCATAGGTGATTTGCATCTTTAACATGTTTAAAACATGCAAATCCATTTTTTAAGCATGTGTGGAGCAAATCTCTTTCTGATAAAATTCCAAGCTGTTGGGGTTGAACTAGTGGAATTACCCAAACTTGGACAAAAAAACTTTTGTGTTCATTTGTGGTGTGTGAATAAATTTTCTTTACTAACATTTGTTATTGTTTTAAATTTTTTTTCCGTACATGAACTGTAAAATTTTCATTTTGTTGTGATCTATTGCCTTTTTGGTTTACGGGATGAAGGGAGAGCGAAAACTGAAAGTTTTGATTTATGAAAAAAGTGTACATCTAAAATGAAAATGCACAGTGCACAAATGTAGAGCGAGATAATTCCAAGGAGTTTCTGTAATTTTTAGGGATTGTAGGCTTTTCTTAGTTTTTATACATCAGGTTTTGCGATCATCGGGAAAAAGGGGGAGGCAGGGTTTTTTAACTGAGTCTTGAATCCCAATCCATAAGTCATTTCTTAGGGTAATATAGCCCGTTACGCATGATAAATCACTTTACAATCATCCATGATCGTTGGGTCAGCTTTTTGTAGATGGGCAATATAATGGCTTGTTTGACTGGGGTGAATATGCCACCGCACGTTCACTTGAGAATTTAATGAGCGTTTGTTATTCTGTTCAAAAGCTTTGGATCCATAGGTGATTTGCATCTTTAACATGTTTAAAACATGCAAATCCATTTTTTAAGCAGGTGTGGAGGAAATCTCTTTCTTATAAAATTCCAAGCAGTTGGGGTTGAACTAGTGGAATTTCCCAAACTTGGACAAAAAAACTTTTGTGTTCATTTGTGGTGTGTGAATAAATTTTCTTTACTTACATTTGTTATTGTTTTAGATTTTTTTTCCATACAAGAACAGTAAAATTTTCATTTTGTAGTGATCTATTGCCTTTTTTGTTTACGGGATGAAGGGAGAGCGAAAACTGAAAGTTTTGATTTATGAAAAAAGTGTACATCTAAAATGAAAATGCACATTGCACAAATGTAGAGCGAGATAATTCCAAGGAGTTTCTGTAATTTTTAGGTATTGTAGGCTTTTCTTAGTTTTTATATATCAGGTTTTGCAATCGTCGGGAAAAAGGGGGAGGCAGGGTTTTTTAACTGAGTCTTGAATCCCAATCCATAAGTCATTTCTTAGGGTAATATAGCCCGTTACGCATGATAAATCACTTTACAATCATCCATGATCGTTAGGTCAGCTTTTTGTAGATGGGCAATATAATGGCTTGTTTGACTGGGGTGAATATGCCACCGCACGTTCACTTGAGAATTTAATGAGCGTTTGTTATTCTCTTCAAAAGCTTTGGATCCATAGGTGATTTGCATATTTAACAAGTTTAAAACATGCAAATCCATTTTTTAAGCAGGTGTGGAGGAAATCTCTTTCTTATAAAATTCCAAGCTGTTGGGGTTGAACTAGTGGAATTTCCCAAACTTGGACAAAAAAACTTTTGTGTTCATTTGTGGTGTGTGAATAAATTTTCTTTACTTACATTTGTTATTGTTTTAGATTTTTTTTCCATACAAGAACAGTAAAATTTTCATTTTGTAGTGATCTATTGCCTTTTTTGTTTACGGGATGAAGGGAGAGCGAAAACTGAAAGTTTTGATTTATGAAAAAAGTGTACATCTAAAATGAAAATGCACATTGCACAAATGTAGAGCGAGATAATTCCAAGGAGTTTCTGTAATTTTTAGGGATTGTAGGCTTGTCTTAGTTTTTATATATCAGGTTTTGCAATCGTCGGGAAAAAGGGGGAGGCAGGGATTTTTAACTGAGTCTTGAATCCGAATCCATAAGTCATTTCTTAGGGTAATATAGCCCGTTACGCATGATAAATCACTTTACAATCATCCATGATCGTTGGGTCAGCTTTTTGTAGATGGGCAATATAATGGCTTGTTTGACTGGGGTGAATATGCCACCGCACGTTCACTTGAGAATTTAATGAGCGTTTGTTATTCTCTTCAAAAGCTTTGGATCCATAGGTGATTTGCATCTTTAACATGTTCAAAACATGCAAATCCATTTTTTAAGCAGGTGTGGAGGAAATCTCTTTCTTATAAAATTCCAAGCTGTTGGGGTTGAACTAGTGGAATTTCCCAAACTTGGACAAAAAAACTTTTGTGTTCATTTGTGGTGTGTGAATAAATTTTCTTTACTTACATTTGTTATTGTTTTAAATTTTTTTTCCGTACATGAACAGTAAAATTTTCATTTTGTAGTGATCTATTGCCTTTTTGGTTTACGGGATGAAGGGAGAGCGAAAACTCAAAGTTTTGATTTATGAAAAAAGTGTACATCTAAAATGAAAATGCACAGTGCACAAATGTAGAGCGAGATAATTCCAAGGAGTTTCTGTAATTTTTAGGGATTGTAGGCTCTTCTTAGATTTTATATATCAGGTTTTGCAATCGTCGGGAAAAAGGGGGAGGCTGGGATTTTTAACTGAGTCTTGACTCCCAATCCATAAGTCATTTCTTAGGGTAATATAGCCCGTTACGCATGATAAATCACTTTAGAATCATCCATGATCGTTGGGTCAGCTTTTTGTAGATATGCAAAATAATGGCTTGTTTGACTGGGGTGAATATCCCACCGCACGTTCACTTGAGAATTTAATGAGCGTTTGTTATTCTCTTCAAATGCTTTGGATCCATAGGTGATTTGCATCTTTAACATGTTTAAAACATGCAAATCCATTTTTTAAGCATGTGTGGAGCAAATCTCTTTCTGATAAAATTCCAAGCTGTTGGGGTTGAACTAGTGGAATTACCCAAACTTGGACAAAAAAACTTTTGTGTTCATTTGTGGTGTGTGAATAAATTTTCTTTACTAACATTTGTTATTGTTTTAAATTTTTTTTCCGTACATGAACTGTAAAATTTTCATTTTGTTGTGATCTATTGCCTTTTTGGTTTACGGGATGAAGGGAGAGCGAAAACTGAAAGTTTTGATTTATGAAAAAAGTGTACATCTAAAATGAAAATGCACAGTGCACAAATGTAGAGCGAGATAATTCCAAGGAGTTTCTGTAATTTTTAGGGATTGTAGGCTTTTCTTAGTTTTTATACATCAGGTTTTGCGATCATCGGGAAAAAGGGGGAGGCAGGGTTTTTTAACTGAGTCTTGAATCCCAATCCATAAGTCATTTCTTAGGGTAATATAGCCCGTTACGCATGATAAATCACTTTACAATCATCCATGATCGTTGGGTCAGCTTTTTGTAGATGGGCAATATAATGGCTTGTTTGACTGGGGTGAATATGCCACCGCACGTTCACTTGAGAATTTAATGAGCGTTTGTTATTCTGTTCAAAAGCTTTGGATCCATAGGTGATTTGCATCTTTAACATGTTTAAAACATGCAAATCCATTTTTTAAGCAGGTGTGGAGGAAATCTCTTTCTTATAAAATTCCAAGCAGTTGGGGTTGAACTAGTGGAATTTCCCAAACTTGGACAAAAAAACTTTTGTGTTCATTTGTGGTGTGTGAATAAATTTTCTTTACTTACATTTGTTATTGTTTTAGATTTTTTTTCCATACAAGAACAGTAAAATTTTCATTTTGTAGTGATCTATTGCCTTTTTTGTTTACGGGATGAAGGGAGAGCGAAAACTGAAAGTTTTGATTTATGAAAAAAGTGTACATCTAAAATGAAAATGCACATTGCACAAATGTAGAGCGAGATAATTCCAAGGAGTTTCTGTAATTTTTAGGTATTGTAGGCTTTTCTTAGTTTTTATATATCAGGTTTTGCAATCGTCGGGAAAAAGGGGGAGGCAGGGTTTTTTAACTGAGTCTTGAATCCCAATCCATAAGTCATTTCTTAGGGTAATATAGCCCGTTACGCATGATAAATCACTTTACAATCATCCATGATCGTTAGGTCAGCTTTTTGTAGATGGGCAATATAATGGCTTGTTTGACTGGGGTGAATATGCCACCGCACGTTCACTTGAGAATTTAATGAGCGTTTGTTATTCTCTTCAAAAGCTTTGGATCCATAGGTGATTTGCATATTTAACAAGTTTAAAACATGCAAATCCATTTTTTAAGCAGGTGTGGAGGAAATCTCTTTCTTATAAAATTCCAAGCTGTTGGGGTTGAACTAGTGGAATTTCCCAAACTTGGACAAAAAAACTTTTGTGTTCATTTGTGGTGTGTGAATAAATTTTCTTTACTTACATTTGTTATTGTTTTAGATTTTTTTTCCATACAAGAACAGTAAAATTTTCATTTTGTAGTGATCTATTGCCTTTTTTGTTTACGGGATGAAGGGAGAGCGAAAACTGAAAGTTTTGATTTATGAAAAAAGTGTACATCTAAAATGAAAATGCACATTGCACAAATGTAGAGCGAGATAATTCCAAGGAGTTTCTGTAATTTTTAGGGATTGTAGGCTTGTCTTAGTTTTTATATATCAGGTTTTGCAATCGTCGGGAAAAAGGGGGAGGCAGGGATTTTTAACTGAGTCTTGAATCCGAATCCATAAGTCATTTCTTAGGGTAATATAGCCCGTTACGCATGATAAATCACTTTACAATCATCCATGATCGTTGGGTCAGCTTTTTGTAGATGGGCAATATAATGGCTTGTTTGACTGGGGTGAATATGCCACCGCACGTTCACTTGAGAATTTAATGAGCGTTTGTTATTCTCTTCAAAAGCTTTGGATCCATAGGTGATTTGCATCTTTAACATGTTCAAAACATGCAAATCCATTTTTTAAGCAGGTGTGGAGGAAATCTCTTTCTTATAAAATTCCAAGCTGTTGGGGTTGAACTAGTGGAATTTCCCAAACTTGGACAAAAAAACTTTTGTGTTCATTTGTGGTGTGTGAATAAATTTTCTTTACTTACATTTGTTATTGTTTTAAATTTTTTTTCCGTACATGAACAGTAAAATTTTCATTTTGTAGTGATCTATTGCCTTTTTGGTTTACGGGATGAAGGGAGAGCGAAAACTCAAAGTTTTGATTTATGAAAAAAGTGTACATCTAAAATGAAAATGCACAGTGCACAAATGTAGAGCGAGATAATTCCAAGGAGTTTCTGTAATTTTTAGGGATTGTAGGCTCTTCTTAGATTTTATATATCAGGTTTTGCAATCGTCGGGAAAAAGGGGGAGGCTGGGATTTTTAACTGAGTCTTGACTCCCAATCCATAAGTCATTTCTTAGGGTAATATAGCCCGTTACGCATGATAAATCACTTTAGAATCATCCATGATCGTTGGGTCAGCTTTTTGTAGATATGCAAAATAATGGCTTGTTTGACTGGGGTGAATATCCCACCGCACGTTCACTTGAGAATTTAATGAGCGTTTGTTATTCTCTTCAAATGCTTTGGATCCATAGGTGATTTGCATCTTTAACATGTTTAAAACATGCAAATCCATTTTTTAAGCATGTGTGGAGCAAATCTCTTTCTGATAAAATTCCAAGCTGTTGGGGTTGAACTAGTGGAATTACCCAAACTTGGACAAAAAAACTTTTGTGTTCATTTGTGGTGTGTGAATAAATTTTCTTTACTAACATTTGTTATTGTTTTAAATTTTTTTTCCGTACATGAACTGTAAAATTTTCATTTTGTTGTGATCTATTGCCTTTTTGGTTTACGGGATGAAGGGAGAGCGAAAACTGAAAGTTTTGATTTATGAAAAAAGTGTACATCTAAAATGAAAATGCACAGTGCACAAATGTAGAGCGAGATAATTCCAAGGAGTTTCTGTAATTTTTAGGGATTGTAGGCTTTTCTTAGTTTTTATACATCAGGTTTTGCGATCATCGGGAAAAAGGGGGAGGCAGGGTTTTTTAACTGAGTCTTGAATCCCAATCCATAAGTCATTTCTTAGGGTAATATAGCCCGTTACGCATGATAAATCACTTTACAATCATCCATGATCGTTGGGTCAGCTTTTTGTAGATGGGCAATATAATGGCTTGTTTGACTGGGGTGAATATGCCACCGCACGTTCACTTGAGAATTTAATGAGCGTTTGTTATTCTGTTCAAAAGCTTTGGATCCATAGGTGATTTGCATCTTTAACATGTTTAAAACATGCAAATCCATTTTTTAAGCAGGTGTGGAGGAAATCTCTTTCTTATAAAATTCCAAGCAGTTGGGGTTGAACTAGTGGAATTTCCCAAACTTGGACAAAAAAACTTTTGTGTTCATTTGTGGTGTGTGAATAAATTTTCTTTACTTACATTTGTTATTGTTTTAGATTTTTTTTCCATACAAGAACAGTAAAATTTTCATTTTGTAGTGATCTATTGCCTTTTTTGTTTACGGGATGAAGGGAGAGCGAAAACTGAAAGTTTTGATTTATGAAAAAAGTGTACATCTAAAATGAAAATGCACATTGCACAAATGTAGAGCGAGATAATTCCAAGGAGTTTCTGTAATTTTTAGGTATTGTAGGCTTTTCTTAGTTTTTATATATCAGGTTTTGCAATCGTCGGGAAAAAGGGGGAGGCAGGGTTTTTTAACTGAGTCTTGAATCCCAATCCATAAGTCATTTCTTAGGGTAATATAGCCCGTTACGCATGATAAATCACTTTACAATCATCCATGATCGTTAGGTCAGCTTTTTGTAGATGGGCAATATAATGGCTTGTTTGACTGGGGTGAATATGCCACCGCACGTTCACTTGAGAATTTAATGAGCGTTTGTTATTCTCTTCAAAAGCTTTGGATCCATAGGTGATTTGCATATTTAACAAGTTTAAAACATGCAAATCCATTTTTTAAGCAGGTGTGGAGGAAATCTCTTTCTTATAAAATTCCAAGCTGTTGGGGTTGAACTAGTGGAATTTCCCAAACTTGGACAAAAAAACTTTTGTGTTCATTTGTGGTGTGTGAATAAATTTTCTTTACTTACATTTGTTATTGTTTTAGATTTTTTTTCCATACAAGAACAGTAAAATTTTCATTTTGTAGTGATCTATTGCCTTTTTTGTTTACGGGATGAAGGGAGAGCGAAAACTGAAAGTTTTGATTTATGAAAAAAGTGTACATCTAAAATGAAAATGCACATTGCACAAATGTAGAGCGAGATAATTCCAAGGAGTTTCTGTAATTTTTAGGGATTGTAGGCTTGTCTTAGTTTTTATATATCAGGTTTTGCAATCGTCGGGAAAAAGGGGGAGGCAGGGATTTTTAACTGAGTCTTGAATCCGAATCCATAAGTCATTTCTTAGGGTAATATAGCCCGTTACGCATGATAAATCACTTTACAATCATCCATGATCGTTGGGTCAGCTTTTTGTAGATGGGCAATATAATGGCTTGTTTGACTGGGGTGAATATGCCACCGCACGTTCACTTGAGAATTTAATGAGCGTTTGTTATTCTCTTCAAAAGCTTTGGATCCATAGGTGATTTGCATCTTTAACATGTTCAAAACATGCAAATCCATTTTTTAAGCAGGTGTGGAGGAAATCTCTTTCTTATAAAATTCCAAGCTGTTGGGGTTGAACTAGTGGAATTTCCCAAACTTGGACAAAAAAACTTTTGTGTTCATTTGTGGTGTGTGAATAAATTTTCTTTACTTACATTTGTTATTGTTTTAAATTTTTTTTCCGTACATGAACAGTAAAATTTTCATTTTGTAGTGATCTATTGCCTTTTTGGTTTACGGGATGAAGGGAGAGCGAAAACTCAAAGTTTTGATTTATGAAAAAAGTGTACATCTAAAATGAAAATGCACAGTGCACAAATGTAGAGCGAGATAATTCCAAGGAGTTTCTGTAATTTTTAGGGATTGTAGGCTCTTCTTAGATTTTATATATCAGGTTTTGCAATCGTCGGGAAAAAGGGGGAGGCTGGGATTTTTAACTGAGTCTTGACTCCCAATCCATAAGTCATTTCTTAGGGTAATATAGCCCGTTACGCATGATAAATCACTTTAGAATCATCCATGATCGTTGGGTCAGCTTTTTGTAGATATGCAAAATAATGGCTTGTTTGACTGGGGTGAATATCCCACCGCACGTTCACTTGAGAATTTAATGAGCGTTTGTTATTCTCTTCAAATGCTTTGGATCCATAGGTGATTTGCATCTTTAACATGTTTAAAACATGCAAATCCATTTTTTAAGCATGTGTGGAGCAAATCTCTTTCTGATAAAATTCCAAGCTGTTGGGGTTGAACTAGTGGAATTACCCAAACTTGGACAAAAAAACTTTTGTGTTCATTTGTGGTGTGTGAATAAATTTTCTTTACTAACATTTGTTATTGTTTTAAATTTTTTTTCCGTACATGAACTGTAAAATTTTCATTTTGTTGTGATCTATTGCCTTTTTGGTTTACGGGATGAAGGGAGAGCGAAAACTGAAAGTTTTGATTTATGAAAAAAGTGTACATCTAAAATGAAAATGCACAGTGCACAAATGTAGAGCGAGATAATTCCAAGGAGTTTCTGTAATTTTTAGGGATTGTAGGCTTTTCTTAGTTTTTATACATCAGGTTTTGCGATCATCGGGAAAAAGGGGGAGGCAGGGTTTTTTAACTGAGTCTTGAATCCCAATCCATAAGTCATTTCTTAGGGTAATATAGCCCGTTACGCATGATAAATCACTTTACAATCATCCATGATCGTTGGGTCAGCTTTTTGTAGATGGGCAATATAATGGCTTGTTTGACTGGGGTGAATATGCCACCGCACGTTCACTTGAGAATTTAATGAGCGTTTGTTATTCTGTTCAAAAGCTTTGGATCCATAGGTGATTTGCATCTTTAACATGTTTAAAACATGCAAATCCATTTTTTAAGCAGGTGTGGAGGAAATCTCTTTCTTATAAAATTCCAAGCAGTTGGGGTTGAACTAGTGGAATTTCCCAAACTTGGACAAAAAAACTTTTGTGTTCATTTGTGGTGTGTGAATAAATTTTCTTTACTTACATTTGTTATTGTTTTAGATTTTTTTTCCATACAAGAACAGTAAAATTTTCATTTTGTAGTGATCTATTGCCTTTTTTGTTTACGGGATGAAGGGAGAGCGAAAACTGAAAGTTTTGATTTATGAAAAAAGTGTACATCTAAAATGAAAATGCACATTGCACAAATGTAGAGCGAGATAATTCCAAGGAGTTTCTGTAATTTTTAGGTATTGTAGGCTTTTCTTAGTTTTTATATATCAGGTTTTGCAATCGTCGGGAAAAAGGGGGAGGCAGGGTTTTTTAACTGAGTCTTGAATCCCAATCCATAAGTCATTTCTTAGGGTAATATAGCCCGTTACGCATGATAAATCACTTTACAATCATCCATGATCGTTAGGTCAGCTTTTTGTAGATGGGCAATATAATGGCTTGTTTGACTGGGGTGAATATGCCACCGCACGTTCACTTGAGAATTTAATGAGCGTTTGTTATTCTCTTCAAAAGCTTTGGATCCATAGGTGATTTGCATATTTAACAAGTTTAAAACATGCAAATCCATTTTTTAAGCAGGTGTGGAGGAAATCTCTTTCTTATAAAATTCCAAGCTGTTGGGGTTGAACTAGTGGAATTTCCCAAACTTGGACAAAAAAACTTTTGTGTTCATTTGTGGTGTGTGAATAAATTTTCTTTACTTACATTTGTTATTGTTTTAGATTTTTTTTCCATACAAGAACAGTAAAATTTTCATTTTGTAGTGATCTATTGCCTTTTTTGTTTACGGGATGAAGGGAGAGCGAAAACTGAAAGTTTTGATTTATGAAAAAAGTGTACATCTAAAATGAAAATGCACATTGCACAAATGTAGAGCGAGATAATTCCAAGGAGTTTCTGTAATTTTTAGGGATTGTAGGCTTGTCTTAGTTTTTATATATCAGGTTTTGCAATCGTCGGGAAAAAGGGGGAGGCAGGGATTTTTAACTGAGTCTTAAATCCGAATCCATAAGTCATTTCTTAGGGTAATATAGCCCGTTACGCATGATAAATCACTTTACAATCATCCATGATCGTTGGGTCAGCTTTTTGTAGATGGGCAATATAATGGCTTGTTTGACTGGGGTGAATATGCCACCGCACGTTCACTTGAGAATTTAATGAGCGTTTGTTATTCTCTTCAAAAGCTTTGGATCCATAGGTGATTTGCATCTTTAACATGTTCAAAACATGCAAATCCATTTTTTAAGCAGGTGTGGAGGAAATCTCTTTCTTATAAAATTCCAAGCTGTTGGGGTTGAACTAGTGGAATTTCCCAAACTTGGACAAAAAAACTTTTGTGTTCATTTGTGGTGTGTGAATAAATTTTCTTTACTTACATTTGTTATTGTTTTAAATTTTTTTTCCGTACATGAACAGTAAAATTTTCATTTTGTAGTGATCTATTGCCTTTTTGGTTTACGGGATGAAGGGAGAGCGAAAACTCAAAGTTTTGATTTATGAAAAAAGTGTACATCTAAAATGAAAATGCACAGTGCACAAATGTAGAGCGAGATAATTCCAAGGAGTTTCTGTAATTTTTAGGGATTGTAGGCTCTTCTTAGATTTTATATATCAGGTTTTGCAATCGTCGGGAAAAAGGGGGAGGCTGGGATTTTTAACTGAGTCTTGACTCCCAATCCATAAGTCATTTCTTAGGGTAATATAGCCCGTTACGCATGATAAATCACTTTAGAATCATCCATGATCGTTGGGTCAGCTTTTTGTAGATATGCAAAATAATGGCTTGTTTGACTGGGGTGAATATCCCACCGCACGTTCACTTGAGAATTTAATGAGCGTTTGTTATTCTCTTCAAATGCTTTGGATCCATAGGTGATTTGCATCTTTAACATGTTTAAAACATGCAAATCCATTTTTTAAGCATGTGTGGAGCAAATCTCTTTCTGATAAAATTCCAAGCTGTTGGGGTTGAACTAGTGGAATTACCCAAACTTGGACAAAAAAACTTTTGTGTTCATTTGTGGTGTGTGAATAAATTTTCTTTACTAACATTTGTTATTGTTTTAAATTTTTTTTCCGTACATGAACTGTAAAATTTTCATTTTGTTGTGATCTATTGCCTTTTTGGTTTACGGGATGAAGGGAGAGCGAAAACTGAAAGTTTTGATTTATGAAAAAAGTGTACATCTAAAATGAAAATGCACAGTGCACAAATGTAGAGCGAGATAATTCCAAGGAGTTTCTGTAATTTTTAGGGATTGTAGGCTTTTCTTAGTTTTTATACATCAGGTTTTGCGATCATCGGGAAAAAGGGGGAGGCAGGGTTTTTTAACTGAGTCTTGAATCCCAATCCATAAGTCATTTCTTAGGGTAATATAGCCCGTTACGCATGATAAATCACTTTACAATCATCCATGATCGTTGGGTCAGCTTTTTGTAGATGGGCAATATAATGGCTTGTTTGACTGGGGTGAATATGCCACCGCACGTTCACTTGAGAATTTAATGAGCGTTTGTTATTCTGTTCAAAAGCTTTGGATCCATAGGTGATTTGCATCTTTAACATGTTTAAAACATGCAAATCCATTTTTTAAGCAGGTGTGGAGGAAATCTCTTTCTTATAAAATTCCAAGCAGTTGGGGTTGAACTAGTGGAATTTCCCAAACTTGGACAAAAAAACTTTTGTGTTCATTTGTGGTGTGTGAATAAATTTTCTTTACTTACATTTGTTATTGTTTTAGATTTTTTTTCCATACAAGAACAGTAAAATTTTCATTTTGTAGTGATCTATTGCCTTTTTTGTTTACGGGATGAAGGGAGAGCGAAAACTGAAAGTTTTGATTTATGAAAAAAGTGTACATCTAAAATGAAAATGCACATTGCACAAATGTAGAGCGAGATAATTCCAAGGAGTTTCTGTAATTTTTAGGTATTGTAGGCTTTTCTTAGTTTTTATATATCAGGTTTTGCAATCGTCGGGAAAAAGGGGGAGGCAGGGTTTTTTAACTGAGTCTTGAATCCCAATCCATAAGTCATTTCTTAGGGTAATATAGCCCGTTACGCATGATAAATCACTTTACAATCATCCATGATCGTTAGGTCAGCTTTTTGTAGATGGGCAATATAATGGCTTGTTTGACTGGGGTGAATATGCCACCGCACGTTCACTTGAGAATTTAATGAGCGTTTGTTATTCTCTTCAAAAGCTTTGGATCCATAGGTGATTTGCATATTTAACAAGTTTAAAACATGCAAATCCATTTTTTAAGCAGGTGTGGAGGAAATCTCTTTCTTATAAAATTCCAAGCTGTTGGGGTTGAACTAGTGGAATTTCCCAAACTTGGACAAAAAAACTTTTGTGTTCATTTGTGGTGTGTGAATAAATTTTCTTTACTTACATTTGTTATTGTTTTAGATTTTTTTTCCATACAAGAACAGTAAAATTTTCATTTTGTAGTGATCTATTGCCTTTTTTGTTTACGGGATGAAGGGAGAGCGAAAACTGAAAGTTTTGATTTATGAAAAAAGTGTACATCTAAAATGAAAATGCACATTGCACAAATGTAGAGCGAGATAATTCCAAGGAGTTTCTGTAATTTTTAGGGATTGTAGGCTTGTCTTAGTTTTTATATATCAGGTTTTGCAATCGTCGGGAAAAAGGGGGAGGCAGGGATTTTTAACTGAGTCTTAAATCCGAATCCATAAGTCATTTCTTAGGGTAATATAGCCCGTTACGCATGATAAATCACTTTACAATCATCCATGATCGTTGGGTCAGCTTTTTGTAGATGGGCAATATAATGGCTTGTTTGACTGGGGTGAATATGCCACCGCACGTTCACTTGAGAATTTAATGAGCGTTTGTTATTCTCTTCAAAAGCTTTGGATCCATAGGTGATTTGCATCTTTAACATGTTCAAAACATGCAAATCCATTTTTTAAGCAGGTGTGGAGGAAATCTCTTTCTTATAAAATTCCAAGCTGTTGGGGTTGAACTAGTGGAATTTCCCAAACTTGGACAAAAAAACTTTTGTGTTCATTTGTGGTGTGTGAATAAATTTTCTTTACTTACATTTGTTATTGTTTTAAATTTTTTTTCCGTACATGAACAGTAAAATTTTCATTTTGTAGTGATCTATTGCCTTTTTGGTTTACGGGATGAAGGGAGAGCGAAAACTCAAAGTTTTGATTTATGAAAAAAGTGTACATCTAAAATGAAAATGCACAGTGCACAAATGTAGAGCGAGATAATTCCAAGGAGTTTCTGTAATTTTTAGGGATTGTAGGCTCTTCTTAGATTTTATATATCAGGTTTTGCAATCGTCGGGAAAAAGGGGGAGGCTGGGATTTTTAACTGAGTCTTGACTCCCAATCCATAAGTCATTTCTTAGGGTAATATAGCCCGTTACGCATGATAAATCACTTTAGAATCATCCATGATCGTTGGGTCAGCTTTTTGTAGATATGCAAAATAATGGCTTGTTTGACTGGGGTGAATATCCCACCGCACGTTCACTTGAGAATTTAATGAGCGTTTGTTATTCTCTTCAAATGCTTTGGATCCATAGGTGATTTGCATCTTTAACATGTTTAAAACATGCAAATCCATTTTTTAAGCATGTGTGGAGCAAATCTCTTTCTGATAAAATTCCAAGCTGTTGGGGTTGAACTAGTGGAATTACCCAAACTTGGACAAAAAAACTTTTGTGTTCATTTGTGGTGTGTGAATAAATTTTCTTTACTAACATTTGTTATTGTTTTAAATTTTTTTTCCGTACATGAACTGTAAAATTTTCATTTTGTTGTGATCTATTGCCTTTTTGGTTTACGGGATGAAGGGAGAGCGAAAACTGAAAGTTTTGATTTATGAAAAAAGTGTACATCTAAAATGAAAATGCACAGTGCACAAATGTAGAGCGAGATAATTCCAAGGAGTTTCTGTAATTTTTAGGGATTGTAGGCTTTTCTTAGTTTTTATACATCAGGTTTTGCGATCATCGGGAAAAAGGGGGAGGCAGGGTTTTTTAACTGAGTCTTGAATCCCAATCCATAAGTCATTTCTTAGGGTAATATAGCCCGTTACGCATGATAAATCACTTTACAATCATCCATGATCGTTGGGTCAGCTTTTTGTAGATGGGCAATATAATGGCTTGTTTGACTGGGGTGAATATGCCACCGCACGTTCACTTGAGAATTTAATGAGCGTTTGTTATTCTGTTCAAAAGCTTTGGATCCATAGGTGATTTGCATCTTTAACATGTTTAAAACATGCAAATCCATTTTTTAAGCAGGTGTGGAGGAAATCTCTTTCTTATAAAATTCCAAGCAGTTGGGGTTGAACTAGTGGAATTTCCCAAACTTGGACAAAAAAACTTTTGTGTTCATTTGTGGTGTGTGAATAAATTTTCTTTACTTACATTTGTTATTGTTTTAGATTTTTTTTCCATACAAGAACAGTAAAATTTTCATTTTGTAGTGATCTATTGCCTTTTTTGTTTACGGGATGAAGGGAGAGCGAAAACTGAAAGTTTTGATTTATGAAAAAAGTGTACATCTAAAATGAAAATGCACATTGCACAAATGTAGAGCGAGATAATTCCAAGGAGTTTCTGTAATTTTTAGGTATTGTAGGCTTTTCTTAGTTTTTATATATCAGGTTTTGCAATCGTCGGGAAAAAGGGGGAGGCAGGGTTTTTTAACTGAGTCTTGAATCCCAATCCATAAGTCATTTCTTAGGGTAATATAGCCCGTTACGCATGATAAATCACTTTACAATCATCCATGATCGTTAGGTCAGCTTTTTGTAGATGGGCAATATAATGGCTTGTTTGACTGGGGTGAATATGCCACCGCACGTTCACTTGAGAATTTAATGAGCGTTTGTTATTCTCTTCAAAAGCTTTGGATCCATAGGTGATTTGCATATTTAACAAGTTTAAAACATGCAAATCCATTTTTTAAGCAGGTGTGGAGGAAATCTCTTTCTTATAAAATTCCAAGCTGTTGGGGTTGAACTAGTGGAATTTCCCAAACTTGGACAAAAAAACTTTTGTGTTCATTTGTGGTGTGTGAATAAATTTTCTTTACTTACATTTGTTATTGTTTTAGATTTTTTTTCCATACAAGAACAGTAAAATTTTCATTTTGTAGTGATCTATTGCCTTTTTTGTTTACGGGATGAAGGGAGAGCGAAAACTGAAAGTTTTGATTTATGAAAAAAGTGTACATCTAAAATGAAAATGCACATTGCACAAATGTAGAGCGAGATAATTCCAAGGAGTTTCTGTAATTTTTAGGGATTGTAGGCTTGTCTTAGTTTTTATATATCAGGTTTTGCAATCGTCGGGAAAAAGGGGGAGGCAGGGATTTTTAACTGAGTCTTAAATCCGAAT
>NW_027181927.1:0-32437 GCF_029961685.1 Aristolochia californica | reverse complement strand
TTATGACTTGTCAGACTCGGGTAAATATCCCACCGCACGTTCACTTGAGAATTTAATGAGCGTTTGTTATTCTCGTTAAAAGCTTTGGATCCATAAGTCATTTGAATCTTTAACATGTTTCAAGCATGCATATCCATTTTTAAAACATGTGTAGAAAAAATCTCCTTCATGTAAAATTCCAAGCTTAATAGGGTTGGACTAATGGAATTTCCCAAACTTGGATAACAAAACTTTTGTGTTCACTTGTGGTGTGTGAATAGATATTTTTTATTTACATTAGTTGTTATTTTAAATATTTTCCACACATCAACTAAAAATTTTTTATTTTGTTGTGATCTTTTTTGCCTTTTTTGTTTACGGGATGAAGGGGGAGCGAAAACTCAAAGTTCTGATTTAAGAAAAAAGTGTACATCTAAAATGGAAAAGCACAATGCACAATTGTAGGGAGAGATAATTCCAAACAGTGTCTGTAATTTTTAGGGATTGTAAGCACCTTTTCGTTTTTATATCTCAGGTTTTGCAATCGTCGGGAAAAACGGGTTGCGGAGGATTTTTTAACCGAGTGTTGAATTGCAATCCATAAGTCATTTCGTACAAAAATATAGCCCGTTACGCATGATAAATCACATTACAATCATCTATGATTAGTTATGTCAGCTTTTTGCAAATGGGCAAAATATTGACATGTTTGACTCGGGCAAATATCCCACCGCAAGTTCACTTGAGAATTTAATGAGCGTTTGTTATTCTCTTTAAAAGCTTTGGATCCATAGGTCATTTGAATCTTTAACATGTTTCTGGCATGCATACCCATTTTTAAGACATGTGTAGAAAAAATCTGCTTCATGTAAAATTCCAAGATATTAGTTTTGGACTAGTCGAATTTCCCAAACTTGGATAACAAAACTTTTGTGTTCATTTGTGGTGTGTGAATAAATTTTCTTCATTTACTTTTTTTATTGTTTTAAACTTTTTCCGCACATCAACTATGAAATTTTCAGCTTGCTGTGTGATCTATTTGCCTTTTTTGTTTACGGGATGAAGGGAGAGCGAAAAACTCGAAGTTTTGATTTAAGAAAAATGTGTACATCTGAAACGGAAACGCACAATGCACATGTGTAGAGAGAGATAATTCCAAAGAGTGTCTGTAATTTTTAGGGATTGTAAGCACCTTTTCGTTTTTATATCTCAGGTTTTGCAATCGTCGGGAAAAATGGGTTGCGGAGGATTTTTTAACAGAGTGTTGAATTGCAATCCATAAGTCATTTCGTACAAAAATATAGCCCGTTACGCATGATAAATCACATTACAATCATCTATGATGATTACGTCAGCTTTTTGCAAATGGGCAAAATATTGACATGTTTGACTCGGGCAAATATCCCACCGCAAGTTCACTTGAGAATTTAATGAGCGTTTGTTATTCTCTTTAAAAGCTTTGCATCCATAGCTCATTTGCATCATTAACATGTTTCAAACATGCATATCCATTTTAAAAACATGTGTGGATGAAATCTCTCTCTTGCAAAATTCCAAGCTATTAGGGTTAAACTAGTGGAATTTCCCAAAATTGGATGACAAATCTTTTGTGTTCATTTGTGTTGGGCGAATAAATTTTCATTATTTATATCTGTTATTGTTTTAAATTTTTTCCGTACATCAACTATAAAATTTTCGTTTTTTTGTAAGCTTTTTGCCTTGTTTGTTTTCGGGATGAAGGGAGAGCGAAAAGTAAAAGTTTTGATTTAAGAAAAAAGTGTACATCTAAAATGGAAAAGCACAATGCACAATTTGTAGGGAGAGATAATTCCAAAGAGTGTCTGTAATTTTTAGGGATTGTAAGCTCTTTTTAGTTTTTATATCTCAGTTTTTGCAATCGTCGGGAAAAACTGGTGGCAGAGGATTTTTAACTGAGTGTTGAATTGCAATCCATAAGTCATTTCATACAAAAATATAGCCCGTTACGCATGATAAATCACTTTACAATCATCAATGATTGTTAGATCACATTTTTGAAAATGGGCAAATTATGACTTGTCAGACTCGGGTAAATATCCCACCGCACGTTCACTTGAGAATTTAATGAGCGTTTGTTATTCTCGTTAAAAGCTTTGGATCCATAAGTCATTTGAATCTTTAACATGTTTCAAGCATGCATATCCATTTTTAAAACATGTGTAGAAAAAATCTCCTTCATGTAAAATTCCAAGCTTAATAGGGTTGGACTAATGGAATTTCCCAAACTTGGATAACAAAACTTTTGTGTTCACTTGTGGTGTGTGAATAGATATTTTTTATTTACATTAGTTGTTATTTTAAATATTTTCCACACATCAACTAAAAATTTTTTATTTTGTTGTGATCTTTTTTGCCTTTTTTGTTTACGGGATGAAGGGGGAGCGAAAACTCAAAGTTCTGATTTAAGAAAAAAGTGTACATCTAAAATGGAAAAGCACAATGCACAATTGTAGGGAGAGATAATTCCAAACAGTGTCTGTAATTTTTAGGGATTGTAAGCACCTTTTCGTTTTTATATCTCAGGTTTTGCAATCGTCGGGAAAAACGGGTTGCGGAGGATTTTTTAACCGAGTGTTGAATTGCAATCCATAAGTCATTTCGTACAAAAATATAGCCCGTTACGCATGATAAATCACATTACAATCATCTATGATTAGTTATGTCAGCTTTTTGCAAATGGGCAAAATATTGACATGTTTGACTCGGGCAAATATCCCACCGCAAGTTCACTTGAGAATTTAATGAGCGTTTGTTATTCTCTTTAAAAGCTTTGGATCCATAGGTCATTTGAATCTTTAACATGTTTCTGGCATGCATACCCATTTTTAAGACATGTGTAGAAAAAATCTGCTTCATGTAAAATTCCAAGATATTAGTTTTGGACTAGTCGAATTTCCCAAACTTGGATAACAAAACTTTTGTGTTCATTTGTGGTGTGTGAATAAATTTTCTTCATTTACTTTTTTTATTGTTTTAAACTTTTTCCGCACATCAACTATGAAATTTTCAGCTTGCTGTGTGATCTATTTGCCTTTTTTGTTTACGGGATGAAGGGAGAGCGAAAAACTCGAAGTTTTGATTTAAGAAAAATGTGTACATCTGAAACGGAAACGCACAATGCACATGTGTAGAGAGAGATAATTCCAAAGAGTGTCTGTAATTTTTAGGGATTGTAAGCACCTTTTCGTTTTTATATCTCAGGTTTTGCAATCGTCGGGAAAAATGGGTTGCGGAGGATTTTTTAACAGAGTGTTGAATTGCAATCCATAAGTCATTTCGTACAAAAATATAGCCCGTTACGCATGATAAATCACATTACAATCATCTATGATGATTACGTCAGCTTTTTGCAAATGGGCAAAATATTGACATGTTTGACTCGGGCAAATATCCCACCGCAAGTTCACTTGAGAATTTAATGAGCGTTTGTTATTCTCTTTAAAAGCTTTGCATCCATAGCTCATTTGCATCATTAACATGTTTCAAACATGCATATCCATTTTAAAAACATGTGTGGATGAAATCTCTCTCTTGCAAAATTCCAAGCTATTAGGGTTAAACTAGTGGAATTTCCCAAAATTGGATGACAAATCTTTTGTGTTCATTTGTGTTGGGCGAATAAATTTTCATTATTTATATCTGTTATTGTTTTAAATTTTTTCCGTACATCAACTATAAAATTTTCGTTTTTTTGTAAGCTTTTTGCCTTGTTTGTTTTCGGGATGAAGGGAGAGCGAAAAGTAAAAGTTTTGATTTAAGAAAAAAGTGTACATCTAAAATGGAAAAGCACAATGCACAATTTGTAGGGAGAGATAATTCCAAAGAGTGTCTGTAATTTTTAGGGATTGTAAGCTCTTTTTAGTTTTTATATCTCAGTTTTTGCAATCGTCGGGAAAAACTGGTGGCAGAGGATTTTTAACTGAGTGTTGAATTGCAATCCATAAGTCATTTCATACAAAAATATAGCCCGTTACGCATGATAAATCACTTTACAATCATCAATGATTGTTAGATCACATTTTTGAAAATGGGCAAAATTATGACTTGTCAGACTCGGGTAAATATCCCACCGCACGTTCACTTGAGAATTTAATGAGCGTTTGTTATTCTCGTTAAAAGCTTTGGATCCATAAGTCATTTGAATCTTTAACATGTTTCAAGCATGCATATCCATTTTTAAAACATGTGTAGAAAAAATCTCCTTCATGTAAAATTCCAAGCTTAATAGGGTTGGACTAATGGAATTTCCCAAACTTGGATAACAAAACTTTTGTGTTCACTTGTGGTGTGTGAATAGATATTTTTTATTTACATTAGTTGTTATTTTAAATATTTTCCACACATCAACTAAAAATTTTTTATTTTGTTGTGATCTTTTTTGCCTTTTTTGTTTACGGGATGAAGGGGGAGCGAAAACTCAAAGTTCTGATTTAAGAAAAAAGTGTACATCTAAAATGGAAAAGCACAATGCACAATTGTAGGGAGAGATAATTCCAAACAGTGTCTGTAATTTTTAGGGATTGTAAGCACCTTTTCGTTTTTATATCTCAGGTTTTGCAATCGTCGGGAAAAACGGGTTGCGGAGGATTTTTTAACCGAGTGTTGAATTGCAATCCATAAGTCATTTCGTACAAAAATATAGCCCGTTACGCATGATAAATCACATTACAATCATCTATGATTAGTTATGTCAGCTTTTTGCAAATGGGCAAAATATTGACATGTTTGACTCGGGCAAATATCCCACCGCAAGTTCACTTGAGAATTTAATGAGCGTTTGTTATTCTCTTTAAAAGCTTTGGATCCATAGGTCATTTGAATCTTTAACATGTTTCTGGCATGCATACCCATTTTTAAGACATGTGTAGAAAAAATCTGCTTCATGTAAAATTCCAAGATATTAGTTTTGGACTAGTCGAATTTCCCAAACTTGGATAACAAAACTTTTGTGTTCATTTGTGGTGTGTGAATAAATTTTCTTCATTTACTTTTTTTATTGTTTTAAACTTTTTCCGCACATCAACTATGAAATTTTCAGCTTGCTGTGTGATCTATTTGCCTTTTTTGTTTACGGGATGAAGGGAGAGCGAAAAACTCGAAGTTTTGATTTAAGAAAAATGTGTACATCTGAAACGGAAACGCACAATGCACATGTGTAGAGAGAGATAATTCCAAAGAGTGTCTGTAATTTTTAGGGATTGTAAGCACCTTTTCGTTTTTATATCTCAGGTTTTGCAATCGTCGGGAAAAATGGGTTGCGGAGGATTTTTTAACAGAGTGTTGAATTGCAATCCATAAGTCATTTCGTACAAAAATATAGCCCGTTACGCATGATAAATCACATTACAATCATCTATGATGATTACGTCAGCTTTTTGCAAATGGGCAAAATATTGACATGTTTGACTCGGGCAAATATCCCACCGCAAGTTCACTTGAGAATTTAATGAGCGTTTGTTATTCTCTTTAAAAGCTTTGCATCCATAGCTCATTTGCATCATTAACATGTTTCAAACATGCATATCCATTTTAAAAACATGTGTGGATGAAATCTCTCTCTTGCAAAATTCCAAGCTATTAGGGTTAAACTAGTGGAATTTCCCAAAATTGGATGACAAATCTTTTGTGTTCATTTGTGTTGGGCGAATAAATTTTCATTATTTATATCTGTTATTGTTTTAAATTTTTTCCGTACATCAACTATAAAATTTTCGTTTTTTTGTAAGCTTTTTGCCTTGTTTGTTTTCGGGATGAAGGGAGAGCGAAAAGTAAAAGTTTTGATTTAAGAAAAAAGTGTACATCTAAAATGGAAAAGCACAATGCACAATTTGTAGGGAGAGATAATTCCAAAGAGTGTCTGTAATTTTTAGGGATTGTAAGCTCTTTTTAGTTTTTATATCTCAGTTTTTGCAATCGTCGGGAAAAACTGGTGGCAGAGGATTTTTAACTGAGTGTTGAATTGCAATCCATAAGTCATTTCATACAAAAATATAGCCCGTTACGCATGATAAATCACTTTACAATCATCAATGATTGTTAGATCACATTTTTGAAAATGGGCAAAATTATGACTTGTCAGACTCGGGTAAATATCCCACCGCACGTTCACTTGAGAATTTAATGAGCGTTTGTTATTCTCGTTAAAAGCTTTGGATCCATAAGTCATTTGAATCTTTAACATGTTTCAAGCATGCATATCCATTTTTAAAACATGTGTAGAAAAAATCTCCTTCATGTAAAATTCCAAGCTTAATAGGGTTGGACTAATGGAATTTCCCAAACTTGGATAACAAAACTTTTGTGTTCACTTGTGGTGTGTGAATAGATATTTTTTATTTACATTAGTTGTTATTTTAAATATTTTCCACACATCAACTAAAAATTTTTTATTTTGTTGTGATCTTTTTTGCCTTTTTTGTTTACGGGATGAAGGGGGAGCGAAAACTCAAAGTTCTGATTTAAGAAAAAAGTGTACATCTAAAATGGAAAAGCACAATGCACAATTGTAGGGAGAGATAATTCCAAACAGTGTCTGTAATTTTTAGGGATTGTAAGCACCTTTTCGTTTTTATATCTCAGGTTTTGCAATCGTCGGGAAAAACGGGTTGCGGAGGATTTTTTAACCGAGTGTTGAATTGCAATCCATAAGTCATTTCGTACAAAAATATAGCCCGTTACGCATGATAAATCACATTACAATCATCTATGATTAGTTATGTCAGCTTTTTGCAAATGGGCAAAATATTGACATGTTTGACTCGGGCAAATATCCCACCGCAAGTTCACTTGAGAATTTAATGAGCGTTTGTTATTCTCTTTAAAAGCTTTGGATCCATAGGTCATTTGAATCTTTAACATGTTTCTGGCATGCATACCCATTTTTAAGACATGTGTAGAAAAAATCTGCTTCATGTAAAATTCCAAGATATTAGTTTTGGACTAGTCGAATTTCCCAAACTTGGATAACAAAACTTTTGTGTTCATTTGTGGTGTGTGAATAAATTTTCTTCATTTACTTTTTTTATTGTTTTAAACTTTTTCCGCACATCAACTATGAAATTTTCAGCTTGCTGTGTGATCTATTTGCCTTTTTTGTTTACGGGATGAAGGGAGAGCGAAAAACTCGAAGTTTTGATTTAAGAAAAATGTGTACATCTGAAACGGAAACGCACAATGCACATGTGTAGAGAGAGATAATTCCAAAGAGTGTCTGTAATTTTTAGGGATTGTAAGCACCTTTTCGTTTTTATATCTCAGGTTTTGCAATCGTCGGGAAAAATGGGTTGCGGAGGATTTTTTAACAGAGTGTTGAATTGCAATCCATAAGTCATTTCGTACAAAAATATAGCCCGTTACGCATGATAAATCACATTACAATCATCTATGATGATTACGTCAGCTTTTTGCAAATGGGCAAAATATTGACATGTTTGACTCGGGCAAATATCCCACCGCAAGTTCACTTGAGAATTTAATGAGCGTTTGTTATTCTCTTTAAAAGCTTTGCATCCATAGCTCATTTGCATCATTAACATGTTTCAAACATGCATATCCATTTTAAAAACATGTGTGGATGAAATCTCTCTCTTGCAAAATTCCAAGCTATTAGGGTTAAACTAGTGGAATTTCCCAAAATTGGATGACAAATCTTTTGTGTTCATTTGTGTTGGGCGAATAAATTTTCATTATTTATATCTGTTATTGTTTTAAATTTTTTCCGTACATCAACTATAAAATTTTCGTTTTTTTGTAAGCTTTTTGCCTTGTTTGTTTTCGGGATGAAGGGAGAGCGAAAAGTAAAAGTTTTGATTTAAGAAAAAAGTGTACATCTAAAATGGAAAAGCACAATGCACAATTTGTAGGGAGAGATAATTCCAAAGAGTGTCTGTAATTTTTAGGGATTGTAAGCTCTTTTTAGTTTTTATATCTCAGTTTTTGCAATCGTCGGGAAAAACTGGTGGCAGAGGATTTTTAACTGAGTGTTGAATTGCAATCCATAAGTCATTTCATACAAAAATATAGCCCGTTACGCATGATAAATCACTTTACAATCATCAATGATTGTTAGATCACATTTTTGAAAATGGGCAAAATTATGACTTGTCAGACTCGGGTAAATATCCCACCGCACGTTCACTTGAGAATTTAATGAGCGTTTGTTATTCTCGTTAAAAGCTTTGGATCCATAAGTCATTTGAATCTTTAACATGTTTCAAGCATGCATATCCATTTTTAAAACATGTGTAGAAAAAATCTCCTTCATGTAAAATTCCAAGCTTAATAGGGTTGGACTAATGGAATTTCCCAAACTTGGATAACAAAACTTTTGTGTTCACTTGTGGTGTGTGAATAGATATTTTTTATTTACATTAGTTGTTATTTTAAATATTTTCCACACATCAACTAAAAATTTTTTATTTTGTTGTGATCTTTTTTGCCTTTTTTGTTTACGGGATGAAGGGGGAGCGAAAACTCAAAGTTCTGATTTAAGAAAAAAGTGTACATCTAAAATGGAAAAGCACAATGCACAATTGTAGGGAGAGATAATTCCAAACAGTGTCTGTAATTTTTAGGGATTGTAAGCACCTTTTCGTTTTTATATCTCAGGTTTTGCAATCGTCGGGAAAAACGGGTTGCGGAGGATTTTTTAACCGAGTGTTGAATTGCAATCCATAAGTCATTTCGTACAAAAATATAGCCCGTTACGCATGATAAATCACATTACAATCATCTATGATTAGTTATGTCAGCTTTTTGCAAATGGGCAAAATATTGACATGTTTGACTCGGGCAAATATCCCACCGCAAGTTCACTTGAGAATTTAATGAGCGTTTGTTATTCTCTTTAAAAGCTTTGGATCCATAGGTCATTTGAATCTTTAACATGTTTCTGGCATGCATACCCATTTTTAAGACATGTGTAGAAAAAATCTGCTTCATGTAAAATTCCAAGATATTAGTTTTGGACTAGTCGAATTTCCCAAACTTGGATAACAAAACTTTTGTGTTCATTTGTGGTGTGTGAATAAATTTTCTTCATTTACTTTTTTTATTGTTTTAAACTTTTTCCGCACATCAACTATGAAATTTTCAGCTTGCTGTGTGATCTATTTGCCTTTTTTGTTTACGGGATGAAGGGAGAGCGAAAAACTCGAAGTTTTGATTTAAGAAAAATGTGTACATCTGAAACGGAAACGCACAATGCACATGTGTAGAGAGAGATAATTCCAAAGAGTGTCTGTAATTTTTAGGGATTGTAAGCACCTTTTCGTTTTTATATCTCAGGTTTTGCAATCGTCGGGAAAAATGGGTTGCGGAGGATTTTTTAACAGAGTGTTGAATTGCAATCCATAAGTCATTTCGTACAAAAATATAGCCCGTTACGCATGATAAATCACATTACAATCATCTATGATGATTACGTCAGCTTTTTGCAAATGGGCAAAATATTGACATGTTTGACTCGGGCAAATATCCCACCGCAAGTTCACTTGAGAATTTAATGAGCGTTTGTTATTCTCTTTAAAAGCTTTGCATCCATAGCTCATTTGCATCATTAACATGTTTCAAACATGCATATCCATTTTAAAAACATGTGTGGATGAAATCTCTCTCTTGCAAAATTCCAAGCTATTAGGGTTAAACTAGTGGAATTTCCCAAAATTGGATGACAAATCTTTTGTGTTCATTTGTGTTGGGCGAATAAATTTTCATTATTTATATCTGTTATTGTTTTAAATTTTTTCCGTACATCAACTATAAAATTTTCGTTTTTTTGTAAGCTTTTTGCCTTGTTTGTTTTCGGGATGAAGGGAGAGCGAAAAGTAAAAGTTTTGATTTAAGAAAAAAGTGTACATCTAAAATGGAAAAGCACAATGCACAATTTGTAGGGAGAGATAATTCCAAAGAGTGTCTGTAATTTTTAGGGATTGTAAGCTCTTTTTAGTTTTTATATCTCAGTTTTTGCAATCGTCGGGAAAAACTGGTGGCAGAGGATTTTTAACTGAGTGTTGAATTGCAATCCATAAGTCATTTCATACAAAAATATAGCCCGTTACGCATGATAAATCACTTTACAATCATCAATGATTGTTAGATCACATTTTTGAAAATGGGCAAAATTATGACTTGTCAGACTCGGGTAAATATCCCACCGCACGTTCACTTGAGAATTTAATGAGCGTTTGTTATTCTCGTTAAAAGCTTTGGATCCATAAGTCATTTGAATCTTTAACATGTTTCAAGCATGCATATCCATTTTTAAAACATGTGTAGAAAAAATCTCCTTCATGTAAAATTCCAAGCTTAATAGGGTTGGACTAATGGAATTTCCCAAACTTGGATAACAAAACTTTTGTGTTCACATTGTGGTGTGTGAATAGATATTTTTTATTTACATTAGTTGTTATTTTAAATATTTTCCACACATCAACTAAAAATTTTTTATTTTGTTGTGATCTTTTTTGCCTTTTTTGTTTACGGGATGAAGGGGGAGCGAAAACTCAAAGTTCTGATTTAAGAAAAAAGTGTACATCTAAAATGGAAAAGCACAATGCACAATTGTAGGGAGAGATAATTCCAAACAGTGTCTGTAATTTTTAGGGATTGTAAGCACCTTTTCGTTTTTATATCTCAGGTTTTGCAATCGTCGGGAAAAACGGGTTGCGGAGGATTTTTTAACCGAGTGTTGAATTGCAATCCATAAGTCATTTCGTACAAAAATATAGCCCGTTACGCATGATAAATCACATTACAATCATCTATGATTAGTTATGTCAGCTTTTTGCAAATGGGCAAAATATTGACATGTTTGACTCGGGCAAATATCCCACCGCAAGTTCACTTGAGAATTTAATGAGCGTTTGTTATTCTCTTTAAAAGCTTTGGATCCATAGGTCATTTGAATCTTTAACATGTTTCTGGCATGCATACCCATTTTTAAGACATGTGTAGAAAAAATCTGCTTCATGTAAAATTCCAAGATATTAGTTTTGGACTAGTCGAATTTCCCAAACTTGGATAACAAAACTTTTGTGTTCATTTGTGGTGTGTGAATAAATTTTCTTCATTTACTTTTTTTATTGTTTTAAACTTTTTCCGCACATCAACTATGAAATTTTCAGCTTGCTGTGTGATCTATTTGCCTTTTTTGTTTACGGGATGAAGGGAGAGCGAAAAACTCGAAGTTTTGATTTAAGAAAAATGTGTACATCTGAAACGGAAACGCACAATGCACATGTGTAGAGAGAGATAATTCCAAAGAGTGTCTGTAATTTTTAGGGATTGTAAGCACCTTTTCGTTTTTATATCTCAGGTTTTGCAATCGTCGGGAAAAATGGGTTGCGGAGGATTTTTTAACAGAGTGTTGAATTGCAATCCATAAGTCATTTCGTACAAAAATATAGCCCGTTACGCATGATAAATCACATTACAATCATCTATGATGATTACGTCAGCTTTTTGCAAATGGGCAAAATATTGACATGTTTGACTCGGGCAAATATCCCACCGCAAGTTCACTTGAGAATTTAATGAGCGTTTGTTATTCTCTTTAAAAGCTTTGCATCCATAGCTCATTTGCATCATTAACATGTTTCAAACATGCATATCCATTTTAAAAACATGTGTGGATGAAATCTCTCTCTTGCAAAATTCCAAGCTATTAGGGTTAAACTAGTGGAATTTCCCAAAATTGGATGACAAATCTTTTGTGTTCATTTGTGTTGGGCGAATAAATTTTCATTATTTATATCTGTTATTGTTTTAAATTTTTTCCGTACATCAACTATAAAATTTTCGTTTTTTTGTAAGCTTTTTGCCTTGTTTGTTTTCGGGATGAAGGGAGAGCGAAAAGTAAAAGTTTTGATTTAAGAAAAAAGTGTACATCTAAAATGGAAAAGCACAATGCACAATTTGTAGGGAGAGATAATTCCAAAGAGTGTCTGTAATTTTTAGGGATTGTAAGCTCTTTTTAGTTTTTATATCTCAGTTTTTGCAATCGTCGGGAAAAACTGGTGGCAGAGGATTTTTAACTGAGTGTTGAATTGCAATCCATAAGTCATTTCATACAAAAATATAGCCCGTTACGCATGATAAATCACTTTACAATCATCAATGATTGTTAGATCACATTTTTGAAAATGGGCAAAATTATGACTTGTCAGACTCGGGTAAATATCCCACCGCACGTTCACTTGAGAATTTAATGAGCGTTTGTTATTCTCGTTAAAAGCTTTGGATCCATAAGTCATTTGAATCTTTAACATGTTTCAAGCATGCATATCCATTTTTAAAACATGTGTAGAAAAAATCTCCTTCATGTAAAATTCCAAGCTTAATAGGGTTGGACTAATGGAATTTCCCAAACTTGGATAACAAAACTTTTGTGTTCACTTGTGGTGTGTGAATAGATATTTTTTATTTACATTAGTTGTTATTTTAAATATTTTCCACACATCAACTAAAAATTTTTTATTTTGTTGTGATCTTTTTTGCCTTTTTTGTTTACGGGATGAAGGGGGAGCGAAAACTCAAAGTTCTGATTTAAGAAAAAAGTGTACATCTAAAATGGAAAAGCACAATGCACAATTGTAGGGAGAGATAATTCCAAACAGTGTCTGTAATTTTTAGGGATTGTAAGCACCTTTTCGTTTTTATATCTCAGGTTTTGCAATCGTCGGGAAAAACGGGTTGCGGAGGATTTTTTAACCGAGTGTTGAATTGCAATCCATAAGTCATTTCGTACAAAAATATAGCCCGTTACGCATGATAAATCACATTACAATCATCTATGATTAGTTATGTCAGCTTTTTGCAAATGGGCAAAATATTGACATGTTTGACTCGGGCAAATATCCCACCGCAAGTTCACTTGAGAATTTAATGAGCGTTTGTTATTCTCTTTAAAAGCTTTGGATCCATAGGTCATTTGAATCTTTAACATGTTTCTGGCATGCATACCCATTTTTAAGACATGTGTAGAAAAAATCTGCTTCATGTAAAATTCCAAGATATTAGTTTTGGACTAGTCGAATTTCCCAAACTTGGATAACAAAACTTTTGTGTTCATTTGTGGTGTGTGAATAAATTTTCTTCATTTACTTTTTTTATTGTTTTAAACTTTTTCCGCACATCAACTATGAAATTTTCAGCTTGCTGTGTGATCTATTTGCCTTTTTTGTTTACGGGATGAAGGGAGAGCGAAAAACTCGAAGTTTTGATTTAAGAAAAATGTGTACATCTGAAACGGAAACGCACAATGCACATGTGTAGAGAGAGATAATTCCAAAGAGTGTCTGTAATTTTTAGGGATTGTAAGCACCTTTTCGTTTTTATATCTCAGGTTTTGCAATCGTCGGGAAAAATGGGTTGCGGAGGATTTTTTAACAGAGTGTTGAATTGCAATCCATAAGTCATTTCGTACAAAAATATAGCCCGTTACGCATGATAAATCACATTACAATCATCTATGATGATTACGTCAGCTTTTTGCAAATGGGCAAAATATTGACATGTTTGACTCGGGCAAATATCCCACCGCAAGTTCACTTGAGAATTTAATGAGCGTTTGTTATTCTCTTTAAAAGCTTTGCATCCATAGCTCATTTGCATCATTAACATGTTTCAAACATGCATATCCATTTTAAAAACATGTGTGGATGAAATCTCTCTCTTGCAAAATTCCAAGCTATTAGGGTTAAACTAGTGGAATTTCCCAAAATTGGATGACAAATCTTTTGTGTTCATTTGTGTTGGGCGAATAAATTTTCATTATTTATATCTGTTATTGTTTTAAATTTTTTCCGTACATCAACTATAAAATTTTCGTTTTTTTGTAAGCTTTTTGCCTTGTTTGTTTTCGGGATGAAGGGAGAGCGAAAAGTAAAAGTTTTGATTTAAGAAAAAAGTGTACATCTAAAATGGAAAAGCACAATGCACAATTTGTAGGGAGAGATAATTCCAAAGAGTGTCTGTAATTTTTAGGGATTGTAAGCTCTTTTTAGTTTTTATATCTCAGTTTTTGCAATCGTCGGGAAAAACTGGTGGCAGAGGATTTTTAACTGAGTGTTGAATTGCAATCCATAAGTCATTTCATACAAAAATATAGCCCGTTACGCATGATAAATCACTTTACAATCATCAATGATTGTTAGATCACATTTTTGAAAATGGGCAAAATTATGACTTGTCAGACTCGGGTAAATATCCCACCGCACGTTCACTTGAGAATTTAATGAGCGTTTGTTATTCTCGTTAAAAGCTTTGGATCCATAAGTCATTTGAATCTTTAACATGTTTCAAGCATGCATATCCATTTTTAAAACATGTGTAGAAAAAATCTCCTTCATGTAAAATTCCAAGCTTAATAGGGTTGGACTAATGGAATTTCCCAAACTTGGATAACAAAACTTTTGTGTTCACTTGTGGTGTGTGAATAGATATTTTTTATTTACATTAGTTGTTATTTTAAATATTTTCCACACATCAACTAAAAATTTTTTATTTTGTTGTGATCTTTTTTGCCTTTTTTGTTTACGGGATGAAGGGGGAGCGAAAACTCAAAGTTCTGATTTAAGAAAAAAGTGTACATCTAAAATGGAAAAGCACAATGCACAATTGTAGGGAGAGATAATTCCAAACAGTGTCTGTAATTTTTAGGGATTGTAAGCACCTTTTCGTTTTTATATCTCAGGTTTTGCAATCGTCGGGAAAAACGGGTTGCGGAGGATTTTTTAACCGAGTGTTGAATTGCAATCCATAAGTCATTTCGTACAAAAATATAGCCCGTTACGCATGATAAATCACATTACAATCATCTATGATTAGTTATGTCAGCTTTTTGCAAATGGGCAAAATATTGACATGTTTGACTCGGGCAAATATCCCACCGCAAGTTCACTTGAGAATTTAATGAGCGTTTGTTATTCTCTTTAAAAGCTTTGGATCCATAGGTCATTTGAATCTTTAACATGTTTCTGGCATGCATACCCATTTTTAAGACATGTGTAGAAAAAATCTGCTTCATGTAAAATTCCAAGATATTAGTTTTGGACTAGTCGAATTTCCCAAACTTGGATAACAAAACTTTTGTGTTCATTTGTGGTGTGTGAATAAATTTTCTTCATTTACTTTTTTTATTGTTTTAAACTTTTTCCGCACATCAACTATGAAATTTTCAGCTTGCTGTGTGATCTATTTGCCTTTTTTGTTTACGGGATGAAGGGAGAGCGAAAAACTCGAAGTTTTGATTTAAGAAAAATGTGTACATCTGAAACGGAAACGCACAATGCACATGTGTAGAGAGAGATAATTCCAAAGAGTGTCTGTAATTTTTAGGGATTGTAAGCACCTTTTCGTTTTTATATCTCAGGTTTTGCAATCGTCGGGAAAAATGGGTTGCGGAGGATTTTTTAACAGAGTGTTGAATTGCAATCCATAAGTCATTTCGTACAAAAATATAGCCCGTTACGCATGATAAATCACATTACAATCATCTATGATGATTACGTCAGCTTTTTGCAAATGGGCAAAATATTGACATGTTTGACTCGGGCAAATATCCCACCGCAAGTTCACTTGAGAATTTAATGAGCGTTTGTTATTCTCTTTAAAAGCTTTGCATCCATAGCTCATTTGCATCATTAACATGTTTCAAACATGCATATCCATTTTAAAAACATGTGTGGATGAAATCTCTCTCTTGCAAAATTCCAAGCTATTAGGGTTAAACTAGTGGAATTTCCCAAAATTGGATGACAAATCTTTTGTGTTCATTTGTGTTGGGCGAATAAATTTTCATTATTTATATCTGTTATTGTTTTAAATTTTTTCCGTACATCAACTATAAAATTTTCGTTTTTTTGTAAGCTTTTTGCCTTGTTTGTTTTCGGGATGAAGGGAGAGCGAAAAGTAAAAGTTTTGATTTAAGAAAAAAGTGTACATCTAAAATGGAAAAGCACAATGCACAATTTGTAGGGAGAGATAATTCCAAAGAGTGTCTGTAATTTTTAGGGATTGTAAGCTCTTTTTAGTTTTTATATCTCAGTTTTTGCAATCGTCGGGAAAAACT
The DNA here is from genome assembly GCF_029961685.1 of Aristolochia californica. Lineage (NCBI taxonomy): Eukaryota > Viridiplantae > Streptophyta > Magnoliopsida > Piperales > Aristolochiaceae > Aristolochia > Aristolochia californica. The sequence continues at coordinate 16,350 of NW_027181927.1, read as the reverse complement.
GGTGGCAGAGGATTTTTAACTGAGTGTTGAATTGCAATCCATAAGTCATTTCATACAAAAATATAGCCCGTTACGCATGATAAATCACTTTACAATCATCAATGATTGTTAGATCACATTTTTGAAAATGGGCAAAATTATGACTTGTCAGACTCGGGTAAATATCCCACCGCACGTTCACTTGAGAATTTAATGAGCGTTTGTTATTCTCGTTAAAAGCTTTGGATCCATAAGTCATTTGAATCTTTAACATGTTTCAAGCATGCATATCCATTTTTAAAACATGTGTAGAAAAAATCTCCTTCATGTAAAATTCCAAGCTTAATAGGGTTGGACTAATGGAATTTCCCAAACTTGGATAACAAAACTTTTGTGTTCACTTGTGGTGTGTGAATAGATATTTTTTATTTACATTAGTTGTTATTTTAAATATTTTCCACACATCAACTAAAAATTTTTTATTTTGTTGTGATCTTTTTTGCCTTTTTTGTTTACGGGATGAAGGGGGAGCGAAAACTCAAAGTTCTGATTTAAGAAAAAAGTGTACATCTAAAATGGAAAAGCACAATGCACAATTGTAGGGAGAGATAATTCCAAACAGTGTCTGTAATTTTTAGGGATTGTAAGCACCTTTTCGTTTTTATATCTCAGGTTTTGCAATCGTCGGGAAAAACGGGTTGCGGAGGATTTTTTAACCGAGTGTTGAATTGCAATCCATAAGTCATTTCGTACAAAAATATAGCCCGTTACGCATGATAAATCACATTACAATCATCTATGATTAGTTATGTCAGCTTTTTGCAAATGGGCAAAATATTGACATGTTTGACTCGGGCAAATATCCCACCGCAAGTTCACTTGAGAATTTAATGAGCGTTTGTTATTCTCTTTAAAAGCTTTGGATCCATAGGTCATTTGAATCTTTAACATGTTTCTGGCATGCATACCCATTTTTAAGACATGTGTAGAAAAAATCTGCTTCATGTAAAATTCCAAGATATTAGTTTTGGACTAGTCGAATTTCCCAAACTTGGATAACAAAACTTTTGTGTTCATTTGTGGTGTGTGAATAAATTTTCTTCATTTACTTTTTTTATTGTTTTAAACTTTTTCCGCACATCAACTATGAAATTTTCAGCTTGCTGTGTGATCTATTTGCCTTTTTTGTTTACGGGATGAAGGGAGAGCGAAAAACTCGAAGTTTTGATTTAAGAAAAATGTGTACATCTGAAACGGAAACGCACAATGCACATGTGTAGAGAGAGATAATTCCAAAGAGTGTCTGTAATTTTTAGGGATTGTAAGCACCTTTTCGTTTTTATATCTCAGGTTTTGCAATCGTCGGGAAAAATGGGTTGCGGAGGATTTTTTAACAGAGTGTTGAATTGCAATCCATAAGTCATTTCGTACAAAAATATAGCCCGTTACGCATGATAAATCACATTACAATCATCTATGATGATTACGTCAGCTTTTTGCAAATGGGCAAAATATTGACATGTTTGACTCGGGCAAATATCCCACCGCAAGTTCACTTGAGAATTTAATGAGCGTTTGTTATTCTCTTTAAAAGCTTTGCATCCATAGCTCATTTGCATCATTAACATGTTTCAAACATGCATATCCATTTTAAAAACATGTGTGGATGAAATCTCTCTCTTGCAAAATTCCAAGCTATTAGGGTTAAACTAGTGGAATTTCCCAAAATTGGATGACAAATCTTTTGTGTTCATTTGTGTTGGGCGAATAAATTTTCATTATTTATATCTGTTATTGTTTTAAATTTTTTCCGTACATCAACTATAAAATTTTCGTTTTTTTGTAAGCTTTTTGCCTTGTTTGTTTTCGGGATGAAGGGAGAGCGAAAAGTAAAAGTTTTGATTTAAGAAAAAAGTGTACATCTAAAATGGAAAAGCACAATGCACAATTTGTAGGGAGAGATAATTCCAAAGAGTGTCTGTAATTTTTAGGGATTGTAAGCTCTTTTTAGTTTTTATATCTCAGTTTTTGCAATCGTCGGGAAAAACTGGTGGCAGAGGATTTTTAACTGAGTGTTGAATTGCAATCCATAAGTCATTTCATACAAAAATATAGCCCGTTACGCATGATAAATCACTTTACAATCATCAATGATTGTTAGATCACATTTTTGAAAATGGGCAAAATTATGACTTGTCAGACTCGGGTAAATATCCCACCGCACGTTCACTTGAGAATTTAATGAGCGTTTGTTATTCTCGTTAAAAGCTTTGGATCCATAAGTCATTTGAATCTTTAACATGTTTCAAGCATGCATATCCATTTTTAAAACATGTGTAGAAAAAATCTCCTTCATGTAAAATTCCAAGCTTAATAGGGTTGGACTAATGGAATTTCCCAAACTTGGATAACAAAACTTTTGTGTTCACTTGTGGTGTGTGAATAGATATTTTTTATTTACATTAGTTGTTATTTTAAATATTTTCCACACATCAACTAAAAATTTTTTATTTTGTTGTGATCTTTTTTGCCTTTTTTGTTTACGGGATGAAGGGGGAGCGAAAACTCAAAGTTCTGATTTAAGAAAAAAGTGTACATCTAAAATGGAAAAGCACAATGCACAATTGTAGGGAGAGATAATTCCAAACAGTGTCTGTAATTTTTAGGGATTGTAAGCACCTTTTCGTTTTTATATCTCAGGTTTTGCAATCGTCGGGAAAAACGGGTTGCGGAGGATTTTTTAACCGAGTGTTGAATTGCAATCCATAAGTCATTTCGTACAAAAATATAGCCCGTTACGCATGATAAATCACATTACAATCATCTATGATTAGTTATGTCAGCTTTTTGCAAATGGGCAAAATATTGACATGTTTGACTCGGGCAAATATCCCACCGCAAGTTCACTTGAGAATTTAATGAGCGTTTGTTATTCTCTTTAAAAGCTTTGGATCCATAGGTCATTTGAATCTTTAACATGTTTCTGGCATGCATACCCATTTTTAAGACATGTGTAGAAAAAATCTGCTTCATGTAAAATTCCAAGATATTAGTTTTGGACTAGTCGAATTTCCCAAACTTGGATAACAAAACTTTTGTGTTCATTTGTGGTGTGTGAATAAATTTTCTTCATTTACTTTTTTTATTGTTTTAAACTTTTTCCGCACATCAACTATGAAATTTTCAGCTTGCTGTGTGATCTATTTGCCTTTTTTGTTTACGGGATGAAGGGAGAGCGAAAAACTCGAAGTTTTGATTTAAGAAAAATGTGTACATCTGAAACGGAAACGCACAATGCACATGTGTAGAGAGAGATAATTCCAAAGAGTGTCTGTAATTTTTAGGGATTGTAAGCACCTTTTCGTTTTTATATCTCAGGTTTTGCAATCGTCGGGAAAAATGGGTTGCGGAGGATTTTTTAACAGAGTGTTGAATTGCAATCCATAAGTCATTTCGTACAAAAATATAGCCCGTTACGCATGATAAATCACATTACAATCATCTATGATGATTACGTCAGCTTTTTGCAAATGGGCAAAATATTGACATGTTTGACTCGGGCAAATATCCCACCGCAAGTTCACTTGAGAATTTAATGAGCGTTTGTTATTCTCTTTAAAAGCTTTGCATCCATAGCTCATTTGCATCATTAACATGTTTCAAACATGCATATCCATTTTAAAAACATGTGTGGATGAAATCTCTCTCTTGCAAAATTCCAAGCTATTAGGGTTAAACTAGTGGAATTTCCCAAAATTGGATGACAAATCTTTTGTGTTCATTTGTGTTGGGCGAATAAATTTTCATTATTTATATCTGTTATTGTTTTAAATTTTTTCCGTACATCAACTATAAAATTTTCGTTTTTTTGTAAGCTTTTTGCCTTGTTTGTTTTCGGGATGAAGGGAGAGCGAAAAGTAAAAGTTTTGATTTAAGAAAAAAGTGTACATCTAAAATGGAAAAGCACAATGCACAATTTGTAGGGAGAGATAATTCCAAAGAGTGTCTGTAATTTTTTAGGGATTGTAAGCTCTTTTAGTTTTTATATCTCAGTTTTTGCAATCGTCGGGAAAAACTGGTGGCAGAGGATTTTTAACTGAGTGTTGAATTGCAATCCATAAGTCATTTCATACAAAAATATAGCCCGTTACGCATGATAAATCACTTTACAATCATCAATGATTGTTAGATCACATTTTTGAAAATGGGCAAAATTATGACTTGTCAGACTCGGGTAAATATCCCACCGCACGTTCACTTGAGAATTTAATGAGCGTTTGTTATTCTCGTTAAAAGCTTTGGATCCATAAGTCATTTGAATCTTTAACATGTTTCAAGCATGCATATCCATTTTTAAAACATGTGTAGAAAAAAATCTCCTTCATGTAAAATTCCAAGCTTAATAGGGTTGGACTAATGGAATTTCCCAAACTTGGATAACAAAACTTTTGTGTTCACTTGTGGTGTGTGAATAGATATTTTTTATTTACATTAGTTGTTATTTTAAATATTTTCCACACATCAACTAAAAATTTTTTATTTTGTTGTGATCTTTTTTGCCTTTTTTGTTTACGGGATGAAGGGGGAGCGAAAACTCAAAGTTCTGATTTAAGAAAAAAGTGTACATCTAAAATGGAAAAGCACAATGCACAATTGTAGGGAGAGATAATTCCAACAGTGTCTGTAATTTTTAGGGATTGTAAGCACCTTTTCGTTTTTATATCTCAGGTTTTGCAATCGTCGGGAAAAAACGGGTTGCGGAGGATTTTTTAACCGAGTGTTGAATTGCAATCCATAAGTCATTTCGTACAAAAATATAGCCCGTTACGCATGATAAATCACATTACAATCATCTATGATTAGTTATGTCAGCTTTTTGCAAATGGGCAAAATATTGACATGTTTGACTCGGGCAAATATCCCACCGCAAGTTCACTTGAGAATTTAATGAGCGTTTGTTATTCTCTTTAAAAGCTTTGGATCCATAGGTCATTTGAATCTTTAACATGTTTCTGGCATGCATACCCATTTTTAAGACATGTGTAGAAAAAATCTGCTTCATGTAAAATTCCAAGATATTAGTTTTGGACTAGTCGAATTTCCCAAACTTGGATAACAAAACTTTTGTGTTCATTTGTGGTGTGTGAATAAATTTTCTTCATTTACTTTTTTTATTGTTTTAAACTTTTTCCGCACATCAACTATGAAATTTTCAGCTTGCTGTGTGATCTATTTGCCTTTTTTGTTTACGGGATGAAGGGAGAGCGAAAAACTCGAAGTTTTGATTTAAGAAAAATGTGTACATCTGAAACGGAAACGCACAATGCACATGTGTAGAGAGAGATAATTCCAAAGAGTGTCTGTAATTTTTAGGGATTGTAAGCACCTTTTCGTTTTTATATCTCAGGTTTTGCAATCGTCGGGAAAAATGGGTTGCGGAGGATTTTTTAACAGAGTGTTGAATTGCAATCCATAAGTCATTTCGTACAAAAATATAGCCCGTTACGCATGATAAATCACATTACAATCATCTATGATGATTACGTCAGCTTTTTGCAAATGGGCAAAATATTGACATGTTTGACTCGGGCAAATATCCCACCGCAAGTTCACTTGAGAATTTAATGAGCGTTTGTTATTCTCTTTAAAAGCTTTGCATCCATAGCTCATTTGCATCATTAACATGTTTCAAACATGCATATCCATTTTAAAAACATGTGTGGATGAAATCTCTCTCTTGCAAAATTCCAAGCTATTAGGGTTAAACTAGTGGAATTTCCCAAAATTGGATGACAAATCTTTTGTGTTCATTTGTGTTGGGCGAATAAATTTTCATTATTTATATCTGTTATTGTTTTAAATTTTTTTCCGTACATCAACTATAAAATTTTCGTTTTTTTTGTAAGCTTTTTGCCTTGTTTGTTTTCGGGATGAAGGGAGAGCGAAAAGTAAAAGTTTTGATTTAAGAAAAAAGTGTACATCTAAAATGAAAAGCACAATGCACAATTTGTAGGGAGAGATAATTCAAAGAGTGTCTGTAATTTTTAGGGATTGTAAGCTCTTTTTAGTTTTTATATCTCAGTTTTTGCAATCGTCGGGAAAAACTGGTGGCAGAGGATTTTTAACTGAGTGTTGAATTGCAATCCATAAGTCATTTCATACAAAAATATAGCCCGTTACGCATGATAAATCACTTTACAATTCACTTTACAATCATCAATGATTGTTAGATCACATTTTTGAAAATGGGCAAAATTATGACTTGTCAGACTCGGGTAAATATCCCACCGCACGTTCACTTGAGAATTTAATGAGCGTTTGTTATTCTCCGTTAAAAGCTTTGGATCCATAAGTCATTTGAATCTTTAACATGTTTCAAGCATGCATATCCATTTTTAAAACATGTGTAGAAAAAATCTCCTTCATGTAAAATTCCAAGCTTAATAGGGTTGGGACTAATGGAATTTCCCAAACTTGGATAACAAAACTTTTGTGTTCACTTGTGGTGTGTGAATAGATATTTTTTTATTTACATTAGTTGTTATTTTAAATATTTTCCACACATCAACTAAAAATTTTTTATTTTGTTGTGATCTTTTTTGCCTTTTTTGTTTACGGATGAAGGGGGAGCGAAAACTCAAAGTTCTGATTTAAGAAAAAAGTGTACATCTAAAATGGAAAAGCACAATGCACAATTGTAGGGAGAGATAATTCCAAACAGTGTCTGTAATTTTTAGGGATTGTAAGCACCTTTTCGTTTTTATATCTCAGGTTTTGCAATCGTCGGGAAAAACGGGTTGCGGAGGATTTTTTAACCGAGTGTTGAATTGCAATCCATAAGTCATTTCGTACAAAAATATAGCCCGTTACGCATGATAAATCACATTACAATCATCTATGATTAGTTATGTCAGCTTTTTGCAAATGGGCAAAATATTGACATGTTTGACTCGGGCAAATATCCCACCGCAAGTTCACTTGAGAATTTAATGAGCGTTTGTTATTCTCTTTAAAAGCTTTGGATCCATAGGTCATTTGAATCTTTAACATGTTTCTGGGCATGCATACCCATTTTTAAGACATGTGTAGAAAAAATCTGCTTCATGTAAAATTCCAAGATATTAGTTTTGGACTAGTCGAATTTCCCAAAACTTGGATAACAAAACTTTTGTGTTCATTTGTGGTGTGTGAATAAATTTTCTTCATTTACTTTTTTTATTGTTTTAAACTTTTTCCGCACATCAACTATGAAATTTTCAGCTTGCTGTGTGATCTATTTGCCTTTTTTGTTTACGGGATGAAGGGAGAGCGAAAAAACTCGAAGTTTTGATTTAAGAAAAATGTGTACATCTGAAACGGAAACGCACAATGCACATGTGTAGAGAGAGATAATTCCAAAGAGTGTCTGTAATTTTTAGGGATTGTAAGCACCTTTTCGTTTTATATCTCAGGTTTTGCAATCGTCGGGAAAAATGGGTTGCGGAGGATTTTTTAACAGAGTGTTGAATTGCAATCCATAAGTCATTTCGTACAAAAATATAGCCCGTTACGCATGATAAATCACATTACAATCATCTATGATGATTACGTCAGCTTTTTGCAAATGGGCAAAATATTGACATGTTTGACTCGGGCAAATATCCCACCGCAAGTTCACTTGAGAATTTAATGAGCGTTTGTTATTCTCTTTAAAAGCTTTGCATCCATAGCTCATTTGCATCATTAACATGTTTCAAACATGCATATCCATTTTAAAAAACATGTGTGGATGAAATCTCTCTCTTGCAAAATTCCAAGCTATTAGGGTTAAACTAGTGGAATTTCCCAAAATTGGATGACAAATCTTTTGTGTTCATTTGTGTTGGGCGAATAAATTTTCATTATTTATATCTGTTATTGTTTTAAATTTTTTCCGTACATCAACTATAAAATTTTCGTTTTTTTGTAAGCTTTTTGCCTTGTTTGTTTTCGGGATGAAGGGAGAGCGAAAAGTAAAAGTTTTGATTTAAGAAAAAGTGTACATCTAAAATGGAAAAGCACAATGCACAATTTGTAGGGAGAGATAATTCCAAAGAGTGTCTGTAATTTTTAGGGATTGTAAGCTCTTTTTAGTTTTTATATCTCAGTTTTTGCAATCGTCGGGAAAAACTGGTGGCAGAGGATTTTTAACTGAGTGTTGAATTGCAATCCATAAGTCATTTCATACAAAAAATATAGGCCCGTTACGCATGATAAATCACTTTACAATCATTCAATGATTGTTAGATCACATTTTTGAAAATGGGCAAAATTATGACTTGTCAGACTCGGGTAAATATCCCACCGCACGTTCACTTGAGAATTTAATGAGCGTTTGTTATTCTCGTTAAAAGCTTTGGATCCATAAGTCATTTGAATCTTTAACATGTTTCAAGCATGCATATCCATTTTTAAAACATGTGTAGAAAAAATCTCCTTCATGTAAAATTCCAAGCTTAATAGGGTTGGACTAATGGAATTTCCCAAACTTGGATAACAAAACTTTTGTGTTCACTTGTGGTGTGTGAATAGATATTTTTTATTTACATTAGTTGTTATTTTAAATATTTTCCACACATCAACTAAAAATTTTTTATTTTGTTGTGATCTTTTTTTGCCTTTTTTGTTTACGGGATGAAGGGGGAGCGAAAACTCAAAGTTCTGATTTAAGAAAAAAGTGTACATCTAAAATGGAAAAGCACAATGCACAATTGTAGGGAGAGATAATTCCAAACAGTGTCTGTAATTTTTAGGGATTGTAAGCACCTTTTCGTTTTTATATCTCAGGTTTTGCAATCGTCGGGAAAAACGGGTTGCGGAGGATTTTTTAACCGAGTGTTGAATTGCAATCCATAAGTCATTTCGTACAAAAATATAGCCCGTTACGCATGATAAATCACATTACAATCATCTATGATTAGTTATGTCAGCTTTTTGCAAATGGGCAAAATATTGACATGTTTGACTCGGGCAAATATCCCACCGCAAGTTCACTTGAGAATTTAATGAGCGTTTGTTATTCTCTTTAAAAGCTTTGGATCCATAGGTCATTTGAATCTTTAACATGTTTCTGGCATGCATACCCATTTTTAAGACATGTGTAGAAAAAATCTGCTTCATGTAAAATTCCAAGATATTAGTTTTGGACTAGTCGAATTTCCCAAACTTGGATAACAAAACTTTTGTGTTCATTTGTGGTGTGTGAATAAATTTTCTTCATTTACTTTTTTTTATTGTTTTAAACTTTTTCCGCACATCAACTATGAAATTTTCAGCTTGCTGTGTGATCTATTTGCCTTTTTTGTTTACGGGATGAAGGGAGAGCGAAAAACTCGAAGTTTTGATTTAAGAAAAATGTGTACATCTGAAACGGAAACGCACAATGCACATGTGTAGAGAGAGATAATTCCAAAGAGTGTCTGTAATTTTTAGGGATTGTAAGCACCTTTTCGTTTTTATATCTCAGGTTTTGCAATCGTCGGGAAAAATGGGTTGCGGAGGATTTTTTAACAGAGTGTTGAATTGCAATCCATAAGTCATTTCGTACAAAAATATAGCCCGTTACGCATGATAAATCACATTACAATCATCTATGATGATTACGTCAGCTTTTTGCAAATGGGCAAAATATTGACATGTTTGACTCGGGCAAATATCCCACCGCAAGTTCACTTGAGAATTTAATGAGCGTTTGTTATTCTCTTTAAAAGCTTTGCATCCATAGCTCATTTTGCATCATTAACATGTTTCAAACATGCATATCCATTTTAAAAACATGTGTGGATGAAATCTCTCTCTTGCAAAATTCCAAGCTATTAGGGTTAAACTAGTGGAATTTCCCAAAATTGGATGACAAATCTTTTGTGTTCATTTTGTGTTGGGCGAATAAATTTTCATTATTTATATCTGTTATTGTTTTAAATTTTTTCCGTACATCAACTATAAAATTTTCGTTTTTTTGTAAGCTTTTTGCCTTGTTTGTTTTCGGGATGAAGGGAGAGCGAAAAGTAAAAGTTTTGATTTAAGAAAAAAGTGTACATCTAAAATGGAAAAGCACAATGCACAATTTGTAGGGAGAGATAATTCCAAAGAGTGTCTGTAATTTTTAGGGATTGTAAGCTCTTTTTAGTTTTTATATCTCAGTTTTTGCAATCGTCGGGGAAAAACTGGTGGCAGAGGATTTTTAACTGAGTGTTGAATTGCAATCCATAAGTCATTTCATACAAAAATATAGCCCGTTACGCATGATAAATCACTTTACAATCATCAATGATTGTTAGATCACATTTTTGAAAATGGGCAAAATTATGACTTGTCAGACTCGGGTAAATATCCCACCGCACGTTCACTTGAGAATTTAATGAGCGTTTGTTATTCTCGTTAAAAGCTTTGGATCCATAAGTCATTTGAATCTTTAACATGTTTTCAAGCATGCATATCCATTTTTAAAACATGTGTAGAAAAAATCTCCTTCATGTAAAATTCCAAGCTTAATAGGGTTGGACTAATGAATTTCCCAAACTTGGATAACAAAACTTTTGTGTTCACTTGTGGTGTGTGAATAGATATTTTTTATTTACATTAGTTGTTATTTTAAATATTTTCCACACATCAACTAAAAATTTTTTATTTTGTTGTGATCTTTTTTGCCTTTTTTGTTTACGGGATGAGGGGGAGCGAAAACTCAAAGTTCTGATTTAAGAAAAAAGTGTACATCTAAAATGGAAAAGCACAATGCACAATTGTAGGGAGAGATAATTCCAAACAGTGTCTGTAATTTTTAGGGATTGTAAGCACCTTTTCGTTTTTATATCTCAGGTTTTGCAAATCGTCGGGAAAAACGGGTTGCGGAGGATTTTTTAACCGAGTGTTGAATTGCAATCCATAAGTCATTTCGTACAAAAATATAGCCCGTTACGCATGATAAATCACATTACAATCATCTATGATTAGTTATGTCAGCTTTTTGCAAATGGGCAAAATATTGACATGTTTGACTCGGGCAAATATCCCACCGCAAGTTCACTTGAGAATTTAATGAGCGTTTGTTATTCTCTTTAAAAGCTTTGGATCCATAGGTCATTTGAATCTTTAACATGTTTCTGGCATGCATACCCATTTTTAAGACATGTGTAGAAAAAATCTGCTTCATGTAAAATTCCAAGATATTAGTTTTGGACTAGTCGAATTTCCCAAACTTGGATAACAAAACTTTTGTGTTCATTTGTGGTGTGTGAATAAATTTTCTTCATTTACTTTTTTTATTGTTTTAAACTTTTTCCGCACATCAACTATGAAATTTTCAGCTTGCTGTGTGATCTATTTGCCTTTTTTGTTTACGGGATGAAGGGAGAGCGAAAAACTCGAAGTTTTGATTTAAGAAAAATGTGTACATCTGAAACGGAAACGCACAATGCACATGTGTAGAGAGAGATAATTCCAAAGAGTGTCTGTAATTTTTAGGGATTGTAAGCACCTTTTCGTTTTTATATCTCAGGTTTTGCAATCGTCGGGAAAAATGGGTTGCGGAGGATTTTTTAACAGAGTGTTGAATTGCAATCCATAAGTCATTTCGTACAAAAAATATAGCCCGTTACGCATGATAAATCACATTACAATCATCTATGATGATTACGTCAGCTTTTTGCAAATGGGCAAAATATTGACATGTTTGACTCGGGCAAATATCCCACCGCAAGTTCACTTGAGAATTTAATGAGCGTTTGTTATTCTCTTTAAAAGCTTTGCATCCATAGCTCATTTGCATCATTAACATGTTTCAAACATGCATATCCATTTTAAAAACATGTGTGGATGAAATCTCTCTCTTGCAAAATTCCAAGCTATTAGGGTTAAACTAGTGGAATTTCCCAAAATTGGATGACAAATCTTTTGTGTTCATTTGTGTTGGGCGAATAAATTTTCATTATTTATATCTGTTATTGTTTTAAATTTTTTCCGTACATCAACTATAAAATTTTCGTTTTTTTTGTAAGCTTTTTGCCTTGTTTGTTTTCGGGATGAAGGGAGAGCGAAAAGTAAAAGTTTTGATTTAAGAAAAAAGTGTACATCTAAAATGGAAAAGCACAATGCACAATTTGTAGGGAGAGATAATTCCAAAGAGTGTCTGTAATTTTTAGGGATTGTAAGCTCTTTTTAGTTTTTATATCTCAGTTTTTGCAATCGTCGGGAAAAACTGGTGGCAGAGGATTTTTAACTGAGTGTTGAATTGCAATCCATAAGTCATTTCATACAAAAAATATAGCCCGTTACGCATGATAAATCACTTTACAATCATCAATGATTGTTAGATCACATTTTTGAAAATGGGCAAAATTATGACTTGTCAGACTCGGGTAAATATCCCACCGCACGTTCACTTGAGAATTTAATGAGCGTTTGTTATTCTCGTTAAAAGCTTTGGATCCATAAGTCATTTGAATCTTTAACATGTTTCAAGCATGCATATCCATTTTTAAAACATGTGTAGAAAAAAATCTCCTTCATGTAAAATTCCAAGCTTAATAGGGTTGGACTAATGGAATTTCCCAAACTTGGATAACAAAACTTTTGTGTTCACTTGTGGTGTGTGAATAGATATTTTTTATTTACATTAGTTGTTATTTTAAATATTTTCCACACATCAAACTAAAAAATTTTTTATTTTGTTGTGATCTTTTTTGCCTTTTTTTGTTTACGGGATGAAGGGGGAGCGAAAACTCAAAGTTCTGATTTAAGAAAAAAGTGTACATCTAAAATGGAAAAGCACAATGCACAATTGTAGGGAGAGATAATTCCAAACAGTGTCTGTAATTTTTTAGGGATTGTAAGCACCTTTTCGTTTTTATATCTCAGGTTTTGCAATCGTCGGGAAAAAACGGGTTGCGGAGGATTTTTTAACCGAGTGTTGAATTGCAATCCATAAGTCATTTCGTACAAAAATATAGCCCGTTACGCATGATAAATCACATTACAATCATCTATGATTAGTTATGTCAGCTTTTTGCAAATGGGCAAAATATTGACATGTTTGACTCGGGCAAATATCCCACCGCAAGTTCACTTGAGAATTTAATGAGCGTTTGTTATTCTCTTTAAAAGCTTTGGATCCATAGGTCATTTGAATCTTTTAACATGTTTCTGGCATGCATACCCATTTTTTAAGACATGTGTAGAAAAAATCTGCTTCATGTAAAATTCCAAAGATATTAGTTTTGGACTAGTCGAATTTCCCAAACTTGGATAACAAAACTTTTGTGTTCATTTGTGGTGTGTGAATAAATTTTTCTTCATTTACTTTTTTTATTGTTTTAAACTTTTTCCGCACATCAACTATGAAATTTTCAGCTTGCTGTGTGATCTATTTGCCTTTTTTGTTTACGGGATGAAGGGAGAGCGAAAAACTCGAAGTTTTTGATTTAAGAAAAATGTGTACATCTGAAACGGAAACGCACAATGCACATGTGTAGAGAGAGATAATTCCAAAGAGTGTCTGTAATTTTTAGGGATTGTAAGCACCTTTTCGTTTTTATATCTCAGGTTTTGCAATCGTCGGGAAAAATGGGTTGCGGAGGATTTTTTAACAGAGTGTTGAATTGCAATCCATAAGTCATTTCGTACAAAAATATAGCCCGTTACGCATGATAAATCACATTACAATCATCTATGATGATTACGTCAGCTTTTTGCAAAATGGGCAAAATATTGACATGTTTGACTCGGGCAAATATCCACCGCAAGTTCACTTGAGAATTTAATGAGCGTTTGTTATTCTCTTTAAAAGCTTTGCATCCATAGCTCATTTGCATCATTAACATGTTTCAACATGCATATCCATTTTAAAAACATGTGTGGATGAAAATCTCTCTCTTGCAAAATTCCAAGCTATTAGGGTTAAACTAGTGGAATTTCCCAAAATTGGATGACAAATCTTTTGTGTTCATTTGTGTTGGGCGAATAAATTTTCATTATTTATATCTGTTATTGTTTTAAATTTTTTCCGTACATCAACTATAAAATTTTCGTTTTTTTTGTAAGCTTTTTGCCTTGTTTGTTTTCGGGATGAAGGGAGAGCGAAAAGTAAAAGTTTTGATTTAAGAAAAAAGTGTACATCTAAAATGGAAAAGCACAATGCACAATTTGTAGGGAGAGATAATTCCAAAGAGTGTCTGTAATTTTTAGGGATTGTAAGCTCTTTTTAGTTTTTATATCTCAGTTTTTGCAATCGTCGGGAAAAACTGGTGGCAGAGGATTTTTAACTGAGTGTTGAATTGCAATCCATAAGTCATTTCATACAAAAATATAGCCCGTTACGCATGATAAATCACTTTACAATCATCAATGATTGTTAGAATCACATTTTTGAAAATGGGCAAAATTATGACTTGTCAGACTCGGGTAAATATCCCACCGCACGTTCACTTGAGAATTTAATGAGCGTTTGTTATTCTCGTTAAAAGCTTTGGATCCATAAGTCATTTGAATCTTTAACATGTTTCAAGCATGCATATCCATTTTTAAAACATGTGTAGAAAAAATCTCCTTCATGTAAAATTCCAAGCTTAATAGGGTTGGACTAATGGAATTTCCCAAACTTGGATAACAAAACTTTTGTGTTCACTTGTGGTGTGTGAATAGATATTTTTTATTTACATTAGTTGTTATTTTAAATATTTTCCACACATCAACTAAAAATTTTTTATTTTGTTGTGATCTTTTTTTGCCTTTTTTGTTTACGGGATGAAGGGGGAGCGAAAACTCAAAGTTCTGATTTAAGAAAAAAAGTGTACATCTAAAATGGAAAAGCACAATGCACAATTGTAGGGAGAGATAATTCCAACAGTGTCTGTAATTTTTAGGGATTGTAAGCACCTTTTCGTTTTTATATCTCAGGTTTTGCAATCGTCGGGAAAAAACGGGTTGCGGAGGATTTTTTAACCGAGTGTTTGAATTGCAATCCATAAGTCATTTCGTACAAAAATATAGCCCGTTACGCATGATAAATCACATTACAATCATCTATGATTAGTTATGTCAGCTTTTTGCAAATGGGCAAAATATTGACATGTTTGACTCGGGCAAATATCCCACCGCAAAGTTCACTTGAGAATTTAATGAGCGTTTGTTATTCTCTTTAAAAGCTTTGGATCCATAGGGTCATTTGAATCTTTAACATGTTTCTGGCATGCATACCCATTTTTAAGACATGTGTAGAAAAAATCTGCTTCATGTAAAATTCCAAGATATTAGTTTTGGACTAGTCGAATTTCCCAAACTTGGATAACAAAACTTTTGTGTTCATTTGTGGTGTGTGAATAAATTTTCTTCATTTACTTTTTTTATTGTTTTAAACTTTTTTCCGCACATCAACTATGAAATTTTCAGCTTGCTGTGTGATCTATTTGCCTTTTTTGTTTACGGGATGAAGGGAGAGCGAAAAACTCGAAGTTTTGATTTAAGAAAAAATGTGTACATCTGAAACGGAAACGCACAATGCACATGTGTAGAGAGAGATAATTCCAAAGAGTGTCTGTAATTTTTAGGGATTGTAAGCACCTTTTCGTTTTTATATCTCAGGTTTTGCAATCGTCGGGAAAAATGGGTTGCGGAGGATTTTTAACAGAGTGTTTGAATTGCAATCCATAAGTCATTTCGTACAAAAATATAGCCCGTTACGCATGATAAATCACATTACAATCATCTATGATGATTACGTCAGCTTTTTGCAAATGGGCAAAATATTGACATGTTTGACTCGGGCAAATATCCCACCGCAAGTTCACTTGAGAAATTTAATGAGCGTTTGTTATTCTCTTTAAAAGCTTTGCATCCATAGCTCATTTGCATCATTAACATGTTTCAAACATGCATATCCATTTTAAAAACATGTGTGGATGAAATCTCTCTCTTGCAAAATTCCAAGCTATTAGGTTAAACTAGTGGAATTTCCCAAAATTGGATGACAAATCTTTTGTGTTCATTTGTGTTGGGCGAATAAATTTTCATTATTTATATCTGTTATTGTTTTAAATTTTTTCCGTACATCAACTATAAAAATTTTCGTTTTTTTGTAAGCTTTTTGCCTTGTTTGTTTTTCGGGATGAAGGGAGAGCGAAAAGTAAAAGTTTTGATTTAAGGAAAAAAGTGTACATCTAAAATGGAAAAGCACAATGCACAATTTGTAGGGAGAGATAATTCCAAAGAGTGTCTGTAATTTTTAGGGATTGTAAGCTCTTTTTAGTTTTTATATCTCAGTTTTTGCAATCGTCGGGAAAAACTGGTGGCAGAGGATTTTTAACTGAGTGTTGAATTGCAATCCATAAGTCATTTCATACAAAAATATAGCCCGTTACG